>NW_027192202.1:459473-629527 GCF_041956535.1 Calcarisporiella thermophila
CTCCCAAATATGGAGCTACGTTTCAGATTCGGTCTAGGCCCTCAATACCGATAGCCATAGGAAGACTTACCCGCAACGACAGCTTCTGCCACCTCTAAAACATCGCCCAGTCTACATGCACTTTCAACAATACTGTGACATAGTAATCCGTTTCCTTATGTTTATACAAAAACGAGAAAAAAATAACCACTTATCAACCCTGAAAGGACTTAAAAAAAAGGGGGATGAAACTGGTGATAATCGCTGTACGTTTGCAACAACTGAAAGAGGCTCCCAAGAATATAAATTACCTAGTTCGTTTTCAGATACTTCAACCACTAATGAAGCAAGTCACCGAGTCAAAAGAACCTCTGCTCCATGGTTGACAATATATCATCATCAAATTCACCGGTTCTCAAAAAGCGACTACTTCAATAGGGCCAGGGGAGATGGAAAACAGCTTACCCCATATCTGGTTGAATCTTGGCCATTTTCAACATAGCTAACTTGAGAGTAGGAACAAAAAAGGTGGAAACTTATCCGAAGTATCATCAGATAGAATTAAAACATAACACACGAAGCTTTGAAGTTTTTGCAATGAGAGCAAATAGTAGTCTAGCTCAAATTCCAGGTTATTATGAGGATTTGATTAGTATAACAATGGAGTGGTTAGAGGCCAATATTTACTCGGTATCGAACATATAGAAATAAGAGTGAACTGATGGTTTTAATTGTTGGCCAGTAAATTCTGGCAGTAGAATGTAATTTTTCATTAAAAAATCAAAAAAGGAAGAGACTATTTTCATCTCTATCCAACGTATTCTAGGCTGAGACGATGCAAAGTGAAAATTGGGGTCCTGATGCATCACACTTTAGCGATGAGCCTTTGGATACCATAGATCTTGATGCAGATCCTACCAACTCGGGACCCGATCAGGTGCTTGCTGATCTCTCCATTTCATCGCCCAAATTCTTCCCTAGCACTGCTTCAAACCATTCTCCCACCATCAATATTAACACGACAACGACAACGACAACGACAACGACCTCAGCTACTACAGCGACCTCAATTCCGCCAGTTTCCTCTACAGCTAATGCTCCGAAACAACCTCTTATGAAAAAGGAGATTGACGATATCCTTACGTTTGATGCAGATGGAGATCCTTATTTCGAGGAAGTATCTCTAGATCATAATCCTCTGCCGACTCCAACCGAAACCCCTTCCTTCTTCCTCCCAAGCCGAAAACCCACCCTCTCCTCGCCAATAGGATCTTTCCTCACTCGACGCACCTCTTCATCTATTCCAGAAAATGGTCCTTATTCCGGTTCCAAATTCTCTGAGAGTAAAGTGGATGTGTCCGGCCCATACTGGTCCATTTCGAGTGTACTCTCAGATGAAGCTGAGGATATACGGTTCAATTCATCTACGTCACTAGGAACTCCGCATCAGCATCAGCCGCCTTCCCCAGCTACCTCTCCATCGCCCGCTCCATCCACCAACCACAAAAGTCCGGTGATAGATAAAAATTCAGCGCATTTAAACTCAAACATAGGACAACAACTTAAAAAGAGTGCGTCCTGGAGTAATGTGAACCGGCCAGACAATCTGAAAGAGAAAGCCGCACGCTTTGGGCATAAAGCAAGACGGCCTAGGTGAGTGCACCAGTGTGAATCTACAACGAGGAATTTTATTTAATTCCATTTCGTGCGAGACAGTTTATTCAGCTCATCAGCAACGGCCAACAACCACCATCCTATGGAAGTTTATATATCTCAGACACGCCCACGGTAAATTATGAGTATTAAGTCAACCTTAGCAGATCGTTTTATCAATAATATTTTTTCACTACTGCTGTTTTCAGGATGCTACCACCCAAAGATCCGGCTGAAGAAAAACGTCATCGCCAGGAATATAAGAATATGATGAAAAAGGCCAAAGCAGCAGAGGAGAAGAAAGCTCGAATGGAACTGAAACGGAAGGAGGAGAGAGATCGGTATCTTAGAGAGGCCATTCAGGCTTGGGAGAATGAAATCCTTCCTAAGTGGACTGAGAAGTACGCGCAAGTTTATACATGCTCGCCAAGTGAATTCTAGTGACCCTACTAATTCTGCTAATTCTGCTAATTCATAGACGACATTCAAAAAAGACACTTGAACTCTGGTCAAATGGTATACCACCACGGATTCGCGGTAAGGTCTGGATTTTATGCATTGGCAATGGTCTCAAATTGACAAAAGGTAAAGAATAAGGTCGGCATTCCTTTGTTATAAACTTTTATCCATAATTCTATTTTGACATTAGAGCACTTCAAAATATATTTGGAGGGGTAAGTTTAATTTCCAGATTATAGACTTTGGTAGTCAATCCTAATATTCAAAGAAACAGGGAGAAAACGAGCAGTGCTCGGACATCAGAGGAAAGTAGCGCATCCACCATTGACCAGAAACAGCAAATATATAGATTGGTTGATGAGGATATTCTACGCACCTTACCATCCTTGTGTCTCTACCAGGTTAGTTTTTTTTTTAGTTTGAGTATAAATTCTAATATTCCTTAACATATTATCTTCGTTATCTTTCACCATATATAGCCGGACGGACCTCTATACGAAACGATTAAATCCGTGCTCAAGGCGCACGCTTCATATCGTTCAGATATTCCTTATGTAGGTGTTATTACAAGTGTACATGTTTTAGCTTTGACCTTATCGTCGTTTTCCTCTCCTCCACAGGTATCTGGAACGAGCTTCCTTGCTGGCATGCTATTGCTTAATATGAATCCAACAAATGCTTTTATATGTCTATCCAACCTCGTTACTCGCGGATGTTTGAATGCCTTTTTTGATCCAAAGAATTATGCAGAGGTAAACGTTTATAACGAATATCTCGAAGGCGGAAATGGTTTTTATAGTGCATTATTGGATTTGTTTAGATGAAGGCCTATTATAAAGTATTCAATGTATTGTTTGCGGAGCATTTGCCTTTGCTCTACCTCCATTTTAAGGGGATGGACCTTGTGCCCGAGCACTATCTTCGCGATTGGTGAGTACATTTGTTGAGCAGCATTTTATAAAATCTCTTTTCCTTACTCTTATTTTTTTTCTATTCTAACCAAGGTTGTTGACTCTTTATGCCGAGAATCTTCCCCTGGAAATTTCAGGCCGCATATGGGATAACTATTTCCTATTCGGAGATGCGTTTCTCTTTCGGGCCGCACTCGCTCTTCTACGAATACTTGAACCCCATCTATGGGGAGGCAGCTATGAAGACACAATATATCAGCTGCGACGTTATCGAGATGCAACTGAATTTAACCCGGAGCGATATTGGGAGGTTGTTTGGTCTTCGGTACAATTGAATGAGCATCGGTGGCGCGCACTGATCGCCGAACATGTTATGACTGCATGCTAAAATACGGCAACCAATTTTTTTTCTTCTTTCACTTATAGATACATCATTAATTGATTGACTCCTGTTGGAAAAAAAAGTCAAACACAATGTTTTGATTTACTTCGGTTCCTCTGCGACATTTATTTTGTTATTATTCCAATTTTCTCTTTTCTTTTCCGATTGTACACTATCCCGCAATCCCAGATTTTATTAACCTTAATATTCATATTATTCAATATTTGCACTCCATGTGGCTTGAGCAAATAAATATATGAGTGGCCACATTTATCGAGAGTCCCGTTATAAAAAATGAATTCTTCGTCACCCAATTCTCGACGATCCGAAAGGGAATATCAAGATTGTCTACCTTGCCGGCTCACTGGATCGGCTGCATTTACTGGGCTCGGGATCTATGCGTTCTATCAGGCCAATTTGCCAAAGGCCAACTTAAAGCAACCTGCGCGCGTTGGATTGGGAGTCATGGGTTTAGGTTGGTTTGACTAATGCATTCAATTGCCTTTTTTTTTTACTGGGATCATAACATTCTCTCATCAATAACAGTGTTTATTTCGGCTGGTCTCTTTCGCTTGATTGTATAGTTCGACGGTCGAAATCGATCAATGGATGTATTTATAATAAATACTTGATAATAATTAGAATTGAGTTACTCTCTCTAAAAAATTTTTTGAGTGGGGGTAATATAAGAAAGGTTATTTAAAGAATATAGTCCTTCAGCTTCCTTAGTCGTTCAATGGCGAGATCCAGAGTCGCGTCATCTTTACAAAAGGCAAATCGTGCAAAATTTTCTCCCAATTGCCTATTCTCTACCGAGTAGAATTCTGTTGGAGGGATCGCAACTACACCAATTTCCTTTGCCAGCCAGTAACAAGTGCGGAAGTCGGCCGCACGATTCAACACACTAGCGGGGTAGGGATAGCCAGAATCGGCTGAGGGAACGCGCAAGCGAGAGGTATTTGCAAGGATAAAATAAGAGCCGTCGGGCACAGTGCACGGAAGGCCCAATTCCTTGAAGACTCCAAGAAGTTTATCACGTTTGGAGGTATACGACTCGATGAGATCACGGAAGTATGGCGCTGTCTGGCAGTGTTCGAGTCCGGCTGCGATAGCCTCTTGCATTGGAGAGTTGACACAGAAGACAATCCGGGTGTGGGCACTGAGGGGGGGCTCAATGAGATTGCTTGGGCCAATAAGCCAACCAACTCGCCAGCCCGTGACACCAAACTACAGAAAAAGACGAGAGATGATGAGTACTTGGGGGCAATAAATATAGGGATCAGCCTTGACATACAGTTTTTCCTCCGCTCCCAACCGTGATTGTTCGCTCCCACATACCGGGAAGGGTAGCAATGCGGACATGTTCGCTTGGAGAGAAGAAGAGGCGATCGTACTGTATTACAAAAAGGGTTACTTGAATTGCTCCTTTAGACTGCATTCTCGAGAAAGCACTTACCACTTCGTCACTAATCACCAATAAGTTGTGCTGAATTGCCAGGTTTGACAACTGCAACAGCTCCTCGCGAGAGAACACTTTGCCAACCGGGTTATGGGGAGTATTAAGAACAATTATACGCGTTCTCGGCGAAATTTTCGAACGCAATTCGTCCATATCGATTTTCCACTCTCCCGACGAAACAAATTCATTAGAGCTTTTGGCGGGAGGACGGATAGGCAAATAAACGGGAACACCCCCATTCATTGATATATTTGGCTATTATATGTAAACCGTCGTTAGTTGATCGAGAAAAATTGAAATAGAACGCTGGCGATACAAACCACATATTGATCAAAGAAAGGTTCCATAATGATAACCTCGTCTCCTTGATTCAAATAAGCAGTGAAAATACTTAACATCGCTAATCGTAAAAACTTTTCATTAAAAGATCCCCCCCAAAAAAACCCTGGAAAATGCATTTCAATATCACCTTCGTTAGCGCCTGCGCCTACCATGATTTCAGTGTCCGGATTAATTTGTCGGTCAAAAAGCGGGCTGTAAGAATTGGCTATAGCCTGATAAACGAATTAGCTTTATGGGTTACTAAGCATGTTTGTAGATATTATCTCACCTTTCTTAGTCGCGGATTTCCTCTTGGATGACTATAAAATGATAGAAAAAAAAAGACACGTATGAGCCCAAGCTCTACAAATGAAATATTTCAATAATAAAAACCTATATTGATTGCACTCGTTTCTTATCAAAGCCTTCTGAGCAGCTTCAATAATGAAATCGGGCGGCGCGAAACTATGTGGAGAACATATAGGTTTATAGCGTTAATAACGTAGTCGCATTTTAAATGAATCATTTCAGTTTCCATCGAAGCTCACTTCATAAATCCTTGGCCCAAGTTGATGGCCTTCGTTTCAGCAGCCAATGGGGTAAAGATAGACCACACTATAGCAGGAAAAAAAAGTCGATTTGATAAATTGACATTAATAAAGTGAACTGATGATGAACACCGAATAAGAATAAATCACCATCTTGCTCGAAATGGGCAACTTTCTCGGAGGGTGCAAACGGCGAATCTCGCTTTACTTGGGAGTTAGTAGAACTCATTCTCACAGTAGCTAGCAATGCGCCGCGATTCGCCGATAAATAAGTTCGTTGAAAGAATGGGAGAAATCGCCTCAAATGCCCTGACATTCGAAAAAAAAAAGTTCTAGCTGTGGGGGAAACAGTTATATACAAAGTGAGATAACATGATTTTACTTGTGGCACAGAGCTATTGTGCGATTTCCATTTACTCTGACGGAAGCCCCTTAACTCTCACATCAGCAAAAGGGATTTGTTGGAGGCTCTGACTGTGTGAGTTCGGCTGTTATGGTTGGGGGAAAGTTTAGCTGGTAAAAAAATTGGGATAATATTGCAGTCATCCTTTAATTTTTGGTCATTAAAAAACTCTTTTTACCACTTAAAGGTGGTTAACAATGAAAATGATAATGAGAAAGAGCTTCTATCTACAAAATCAACCCACTTATTTAAAAGAAAACTCATAAAATCTAAATGCATTAACACATTTGCATCGAACTAATTGAAGAGAGAGCCCTCAAAAAGTCCAAGTAATAGGTAAAAGAGAAAGGGCTAAAGAGTTAAAATGCATTTCAGACTATTGCGTGCAGGAATAACTACCCCAGTTCTATCGTAGACATGAAAAGAGGCCAACAATATGCATCGCATTTTAGTCTCTGTGGCTAGAGTAGACGCTCTAACGGTTGAGAAGGAGAGCCGTCAGTGCGCTAAAGAATTACCACAGGACTCGAACTTGTAGCAACATTCGGGAAGCGAATTTCGTTTAATACATCTCCGCTAAAATGCTGTGTTTCATCTGGTAAATTTTTTCCTATAGGTCTAATTTATTATGAAAAATGCTGGAAATTCGGAAACCCTTAATTTAATTAACAAGCTAAAGAGTAAACCAATTAAATGGCCAATTCTCCTGGGGTTTGGACTCGAGAAGATAATCAGTGCTCAAAAGCTTTGTCCTGCCGGGTTAATTATCATAATGGAAGTGCGGGCTGACTTATTTGGTTAGGACCCTCTCGGAAACTGGTCTTTGGTGTGGAAAAGAGGATAGAGGGGAATGAGCGATTAAAACAAATAATGGTGGAAAGGTAGCTTATCAGCACAAGCAGATCGTATAGATTCGAGATTCGCTCTTGGCTCATACTTGGCAGTTTGGATTCTCGTATTTACTCTACACCTCTTCTGTAGAGAAAAGGCTACATTTTTATCCACGCGAAGCTATCCTCTTAGTGTAATCAATGAAGATGTTTCACTTGGCGTTTATCTAAACCCTACCATGGCCATAATACGTAACAAAGCTTTACAAATAACCACAAATATTTTAAATCTTACATATTTTTCGTCTTTTATCGGCTGAATGGGGAAGTAAAACGGAACATAATTTTACCTGAAAAATCATTCAGCCTATCTACCCATCGCTTTACAAAATTCAATATACTGAATATCATTACATACGAAATAGCTTTAAAATTTTGATGCTGAGAATCAGTATTGCCGCCTAGTTGAAGCATTCTAGAACTGGGTCGTAGTGTCCTTAAGATCATAAACCTCATTGTCTTGAATTTTACCACTTATCACATTATTTTACAAAACGGCTCTGGTGTTCCCTAAGTGTCTTTATTTTTTTTTTGCCACCATACTTGAAGATGATTTGTGTTTGCCCTCGAGATAACGGGCTGGTATCTTCTAACCATCTATTGGAATACAATTGGGAGAGATATTCGAAGTTGCTGTATAATTTGAGAAGTATCCCAAGCCACTCGGCTCTTATTTCGTTTTATTTATAAAATTTTATATTTAAATTGGTCCTATTTTAGGGATTTTTAGCTCGGGTTTCACACAAAATTTCAAAAAGGAAGTGGGATGCAAGCTTTATGTAGAACTGAGGTCGAACGAGCGTTAATAAATATCTTGCTAGTAGAAATAAATTAATCATGCCCAAAAGCTCCGCTTTTTCGCATAATATATTCTTCCTTGGCCAGTGCCTTTTCTTCAACGCAAAATCACAGTAGGACAAGGTGTCTGACCCACCTGCATGGAACCCAAGTTCTGGGCAGGGAGCAAAATTTCGTGAACCTCAAGATTGACTTTGAGGAGCATGATATAAAACCGAATTTTGCACTTTTTCTGTTCTTTCCCATTTTTCTCTCTTTCATTCACCCCTCCCCGCTTGCATAACTCATTCCTTTGTTATAATAATATTGCAATCCTTCCTTTCCTTTTTTTCATTTAGCATATCTCTCTAACCATATCCTAAGATGGTGAAACTCTTCACCCTCGCTGCTGCACTCACGCTTGTAGCCTCTGCGGCAGCTATTCCCCTGGAGTCGGCCGAAGAGAATGCCCCGCATCTCGAGGAACGCACATTGGGGCTCCTCGCTGGAAGTTTGGCTCCTCCGGCAGCATCGGGCGGTTGCTGCCCCCGTGTATCTAAGCGTACCCTCGGTTTATTAGCTGGTTTGAGTGGAGCGGGCCAGTGCTGTGAATTTAGGGGCTTCAAGACGAAACGCACCCTTGGACTGCTTGCTGGCTTGCTTGGCAAGAAGTGCGTACCATGCAGAAACAACTGCGTGCCTTGCAATGCAAACGGCAACACCAACGTCAACAACAATAGCAACACGAACATTAATAATGTGAGTTAGACTATTTGAGGATGTATAGCTTTGACGGGAGATTAACCATTTTATTTCATTAGAACAATAACAACAATAACAACAACAATAACAATCCAAATAACAATAACCAGGGTGGAAATGGCGGTGATAACGGAGAAGAGACCGAGGAAACGGAAGAAGAAGAGACCACCGAGGAGGAGACTGAAGAGGAGCAGAAGAAGAAGGAGAAGGAGAAGCAAGCGACAGAAAAGGAGGAGACCGAAGAAGAGACCGGAAAACCGGGTAAACCTGAGACACCTGAGAAGCCTGAGAAGCCTGAGAAGCCCGAGAAGCCCGAGAAGCCTGAGAAGCCCGAGAAGCCCGAGAAGCCCGAGAAGCCTGAGAAACCTGAAAAGCCCGAGAAGCCTGAGAAGCCCGAGACTCCAGAAAAACCAGGAAAGCCTGGTACTGAAACCGGCAAGACTGAGCAAAACGGCAAAACAGAGCAAACTGGTAAAACAGAGACCGAAAAACCTGAAAAGCCCGAGAAGCCCGAGAAGCCTGAAAAGCCTGAGAAGCCAGGACAGCCTAATACACCCCCTCCCACGACCACGAACATCACCAACAACAACTCCACCACTATTACTAACAGCGGAGGCAACACATCTACAACTACAAATACTACCGGAAGCAACAACTCAAGCTCAAGCTCAAGCAGCAGTTCGTCCAGCAGTTCTGGTAGCAATGGGCAAAACGGACAGAACGGACAGAATGGACAGAATGGTCAGAACGGGCAGAATGGACAGAATGGACAGAATGGTCAAAACGGGCAGAACGGCCAAAACGGTCAAAACGGGCAGAATGGTCAGAACGGACAAAATGGATCCTCTGGAACTAATGGTACTAATGGAAATGGCAGCACCCCCGGAAGCAATGGTACTGGGCCAGGAGGCAATGGAACTGGGAACGGAGGTAATGGTACTGGAAACGGGGGTAATGGAACTGGACAAGGCGGCAATGGAACTGGACAGGGTGGTAATGGACAGGGTGGTAACGGCCAAGGCGGTAATGGTCAAGGAGGCGCTGGAGGTAAAGGTGAAGCTACCGGAGCTGGTCAAGGAGGTGCAGGAGGCACTGCGACTGTCGGTGGCCAGGGTAACACGACCATTAATGTTACTACCAACATCCCTCCGGGTACCGTCAACGTCGGTCCAGGTGGCAATGGAAATACTGGGATGAACACCAATACCAACGAAAATAGCAACAATAACAATAACAACAATAGCAACAACAATAACAATAACAATAACAAGAACGATAACGATGATGATGACGACGAGGATGACGAGGATGACGATGACGATTATGAGGATGAAGGCGAAGATGATGAGTATGAAGGAGAGGACGATGATGAAGGTGATGACGAAGACGACGAAGACGACGAAGACGATGAGGGTGATGAATATGAGAAGGATGAATCGGAAGAAGGAAACAAGTCTGAATCCGATGGCTCTGAGGATGACTACGAGGACTGCGAAGAGGAAGAGGAGAGTAGCAGTGAAAAGTCAGAGGGCAGCAGCGGTAAGTCAGAGGGTAGTGGCTCAGACTATGGAAAGGGAAGTGAAGGTGGCGACGATGATTGTGGTTGCGAAGATGAGGATTAGATTGACTAGCTTCCTATTTATGAATTCTCCACCTAGATAACTTTTTCTGTTCTCGCAATTAATATTGCATTGTTTAATATCCATATATTATTCTTTATCTCTTTTTTTATTGTTTATACAATGGTTGAAAAGTCATCCCTTCTTTTTCAAGCAATAATAAAAAAATTTGAGAAAATAACATTGAATTTTGCAATTGACATGATTTTTCGCAACTGAATATCGAGAATTAACTTAATTAAAATTACCAATTAGATAACATATGTTGGCTAAGCCACAAATAGTTTTATTTTTTGGTACCTCTCGTGTCGCGTATTTTGGTGTTCTAAATGAATTAGTTCTTGCAAGAAATGCCACCTAAAAGAAGAACGCGAAAAATCCGTGATGATTCTTCAGAAGAAGAAGTCGATGAGCGTGCCAAAATTAAAAAGAGGGATACTTCACCAGAGCCTGCTTTAAATGAATCTCATAAAGAGGAGAATCATCCTGGGGAAACGCAAGACAAGCAAGAGCAGAAAGAAGTACATCATGATGAATCGCTTACAAAACCAGCGGATACCCCAACGCAAGATGGCCAATCTACTTCTGAAACTAATGGAAACTTGAATAGAGCATCCTCTAGTATATCTGAACCTCAAAAAGAAGAAGCTAGGAAACCTCGACTTGTAATCACCAAGATGGTGCTCATTAATTTTAAATCCTACGCCGGAAAACAGGAGATTGGTCCCTTTCATAAGGTACATAGTGTGAATTAATTTGTGTTTAATAGGCGCTAAATCACGTTTTGTACTTTATGTATTTTTTCTCTAATAGTCTTTCAGCTCAGGTATATTTTAAATTATTGCTATGATATATAGATTATTGATTCGATTTCTATCTAATAGTGGTTGGCCCGAATGGTTCCGGAAAATCCAATGTTATTGATGCACTACTTTTTGTATTCGGATATAGAGCTAGTAAAATGCGACAGGGTAAACTTTCCGAACTTATTCACTCATCTGCTAAACACAAAAATCTTGATATGTGTGGGGTCGAGGTGCATTTCCAAGAAATATATGATCTTGTAAGTAAATGAGTGATTATTTTTTGAATTTTTTTTCTCAACGAGTGTTGATGCTAATCCTTTTATTCGCTGTTTGGTAGCCCGGCCCTGATGCATACGAAGTCGTCCCTGATTCTCAATTGATCATATGTCGCCAGGCATACAGAAACAATACCAGCAAATATTTCATTAATAATATGAATAGTAATTTCACCACAGTGACGAATCTTCTCCGTGAGCGCGGGATTGATTTGGATCATAAACGATTTCTCATTCTACAGGTAATATACATTCATATCATGTTTAATCCTCAGTAAAAGATTATAATACATGTTTACTCTTCATCTTAGGGAGAAGTTGAATCTATATCACAAATGAAACCTAAAGCCCGAGATGAGCATGACGAAGGTTTGCTGGAATATCTCGAGGATATTATTGGAACTTCGAAATATAAACAGCCGATTGAAGAAGCGAGCAAGAGTTTGGAAACACTAAATGATGAACGTTCTGAGCGCTTGAACAGAGTGATATTCGTGGAAAAGGAGAAGTTGAGTCTTGAGGTATGTTTGGCTCTATTCGACATACATTCAAGGGATATACATTAATTTTGTCGTTTATTTTGCCTCACTTTGTAGGCAAAGAAATCTGAAGCTGAAGCATATTTACGCACTGAAAATGAACTCATACGCAAGAAATCAATGTTATACCAGCTACATATCTATGAATGCCACAACAATATTGATATTTCAAAGAAGACAGTGGTATTTGAAACTCAATTCTGGAATTGAAAGTTTCTTTTGCCCATCTGAACTCTTTATTTCATAACTAGGACGAATTAAAGCTGAAACTAGAACAAGAAACAGGAAAACAAAGTCATGTAAAGGACGAACTAAACGAGATGGAGGAAAAATACAACAATATTGTTAATGAATATGAGGTAAGCACGATCTCAAGCTGTGGGTTTACATAGCGATATAACTCTATTTTAATTTTTAGAATCTGGGAAAAGAAACAAACGAGATAATTAAGGAGCTTTCCAAATTTGAACGCTTGGATGTTCAGCTACAAGAAAAGAGGAAGCATTTGAAAGCAAAGCAAAAGAAGCTGGAGAAATCCCTACAAAGTGTTGGTATTTTTCTATGGCATGCTGAGCTATGACACTGTTTTACCGTTGTTGTTTTCTTAGGATAAACACCAACGTTCAGAAAACCAATCCTGGATCAAGAATTACGAGAGTGAACTGGTGAAACAGCGTGGCCGAGTGGTCGAGTTAGAAGCTGCGCTCGAAAAAGAAGAGAGAGAGCTGGAATTAATCCGAGATAGTTTGAAAGGTATATGTTTGCCGCGGACCTTTCTGTCCATTTATGTGGTTGCTAATGTTAATCCCACAAACAGAGAAAACCGCAGAGTTTTCTGCTCAGATTGAAGAAAAGCAACGCGAATTAGCTCCATGGAAAGAGAAATTGAATTCGAAACAGTCGCAAATTGATGTCGCTCAGTCTGAGCTCGATATTCTAAAGGAGAAAGCACTATCAGGTCAGAAGGCGGTAGAGAGTGCTGAGAAAGAAATAGTGGAAATTAGGGACGAGCGGGAAGCAAAAGTATTATATATCTAAAAACTATCTTGATGTGGCAGGTATATTCATGCAACATTGTTGATCCAATAGGGATTGGAAATAGTTGAAGCGAAAAAGAATATTGAGGCAAAACGAAAAGAAATCAAGCATCTTGAAAAAGTGCTAAAGGTAATTTTATTTTGCATCTGAGTTATTAGAAGCTCGAATTGATCTTTTGGTTCTATCTCCTAGCAAATGCAACAGCAAGACGCTGAACTACGCACTACAGTTTACACTGCTCGTCAAAAAGCAGAGGATGCTAAAGCATCGCTGCAAAATTCCCGATCGCGAGGGGCGGTTTTGCAAAACCTATTGCGTCTGCGAGATTCCGGTAGAATCAAGGGAATATATGTACGTATAACGAGAACTATTGGATCGTTAGCAAGTCCTCCATCACATCTTTAACATAATTTTTTATTCTCAGGGCCGATTAGGCGAGCTGGGTGTTATTGACGACAAGTACGATGTTGCTATTTCCACTGCGTGCCCTGCTTTGGACAACATAGTAGTCGAGTCGGTAGAGGCTGGTCAAGCCTGCATCGAGTATTTACGCAAGAACAATCTTGGTCGGGCCGTATTTATCCTTTTAAATCAATTACCTAAACAAGATCTTTCGAAGATTCCTACACCAGACAATGTTCCGCGTCTGTTCGACCTAGTTACTCCCAAGGAACCTAAGTTTGCTCCTGCGTTCTATAGTGTGCTAAAAAATACTCTCGTTGCACGGGACCTTAAGCATGCGAATCAAATTGCTTTCGGCAATAAGCAGCGCTGGCGCGTGGTCACTCTTGACGGCCAACTAATTGACAAATCTGGAACTATGTCAGGCGGTGGCACCCGAGTGATGCGTGGCTCCATGAGTTCCAAATTTGTCGAAACAGAAGCCACAGAAGAAGTCATTTCTCAGTTGGAAAAGGAGCGAGAGGCTCGTGAGAATGAGTGGACCACTTTTCAGCGAAATCAGCGACAGTACGAGTCGCAGTTGGAGGCGCTAGCGTCGGAAATACCGCAATTAGAGACCAATCTGTCCAAACTGGAGATGGACTTTAAGGCATGTGAAGAGAAATTGGAGGATGCGCATAAAAGGGCTAAGGATCTGAAGTAAATACATGCTAAATGACTTTTCTTTGCCCATTGAGTGCCTAATCGCTGTATTTTATTCTGCACTACATAGACAGCAGAACAAGCCAGACGAAGGAGATAAGATGAGGGTGAAGCATCTTGAAAGAGAGATCGAGAAACTCAAACAGGAGCTTGCAAAGCTTCGAGTTACTCCTCTCCAGATTGAAGAGCAGATCCGTCAGCTTCAGGACAAAATCCTCCAAATTGGTGGGGTTCGTTTGCGCAGTCAACAGGCCACCGTTGATGCTGTTCGTGAACAAATAGAGACAGTGAGTGGGAATATCACAAAGACTCAAGTAGCCAAAAGCAAAGCAGAAAAGGATCTTGCCAAAGCCGAAGCAAATGTGCTGAAGGTCGAAAAAGAGTTGGAAGAAATGGAGGTTCAGGCAACAGAGCTCGACAAAGATATCGAGGAGAAGTCTAAGGCGGCAAACCGTGTACGAGAGCAGGTAGAGCAATCTAAAGAGGCAAGTCTTATTTTGGTTGAGATTTTCAAGTCATATATCCGACGCCTGATCACATTTGACTATGTTCAATAGCTCATGGAGGAGAAAAAAGAGGTGCTTGAAGAGCTTAAAAAAGAACTTGACGAGCGCACTGAAATTATTAACCAAATCCGCACAGCTGAAGTGGAGATCAAGAATGAGTTGGAAGACCATGAGCGCAATCTCGCCGAAAACCAGCGAAAAGCAGCACACTGGAAAGAGCTGTGGTCGAAGCTTTCATTACAGTCCATTGGGTAAATTGTATAATGATAGAGCCTTAAAGATGAATCGTGGCTAACCTAAATCTTCAGCGACACTGATTCTACAGAGCTTGAGCTGCACGAATTCACACCGGATGAATTGAGGGATATGGAAGGAAATAAGCAAGCCCTTAAAGGAGAAATTGCAATGTTAGAAGGTGAGTGATCCCCAGCAATCATACTAGTCTTAATATTCTCTAATGCTTCAACCCGGTCAATTTCAGCCAAAATCCAAAATGCAAAACCCAATCTCTCCGTTCTCGAGGAATATCGCCGCCGCGAAGAGGAGTATCAACAGCGCGCACAGGATCTCGAGGCGATCACAATGCAACGTGACTCTGCCAAGCGGATCTATGACGAGTATCGCAAACGGCGTTTGGATGAGTTCATGCAGGGCTTCACGATTATTTCACAAAAGCTCAAGGAAATGTACCAGCTCATCACTCTTGGAGGCAATGCAGAGCTTGAGCTAGTCGACAGTTTGGACCCGTTCTCCGAGGGAATTATATTCAGTGTGATGCCACCAAAAAAGAGCTGGAAGCAGATCTCAAACCTCTCGGGAGGCGAAAAGGTAGGAGCTTGAAAGCCCTTTTTGTTCGTGAGGATGACTTCAGTCTAACTTGTGGTATTCCTTTGTAGACGCTGAGTTCGCTTGCATTGGTGTTTGCACTACACCACTTCAAGCCCACCCCATTGTATGTCATGGACGAGATCGATGCCGCGTTGGATTTTCGCAATGTGTCGATTGTTGCTAATTACATAAAGGAGCGAACCCGTAACGCGCAATTCATTATTATCAGCTTGAGGAACAACATGTTTGAGTTGGCGGACCGTCTCGTTGGAATCTACAAGACGGATGGGTGTACCAAATCGGTGGCGATTAACCCTTCACGAATTACCATCCCAACTGTGGAGTCATGATATTTGTTTGTCTGTATTTAGATTTACTTATAGAAAAGGAGGAGAAGAGAGGACGATCCTGGGCTCTCTCCCATGTAGTCCTTCTTTCTTTTTTTCTGAATATTTGTACCCGCTTTAGGTAAAATATTATATAGTCTCCTGTAGTTTTATATCGATGGTTTCTGTTTTGCCCTATTAAATTCGCTTTCTATGTCCAAGCGTCTAATAGGCACTATGACTGATGCAATGATCAGCATTAATATAGAAAAGGACATTAACCCTTTATTGATATGATTACAGAACAACTTCAAAGAAAAATCATTTTTTACCATTTCAAAGAGACAATGAAGGGGAAAAAGCTTATAAATGTGCCTTAAAAAGAAAAGAGAAAAGAAATTTTTTTTCAATATTTCATATATATAATATAAATCCATTAACAAGAAAAATAGTATAAAAACCAAAACGAGGTTATAATAAAAATTAGAAAACGAATCTTTTCAAACCGACAAAAAAAAAAGAATAAAATAAACTGATTTTTCCCTCAACACTACTGCAGCCTCACCATCTTATTCTTCTTTTCCCCCTTCCTATCTCTCTTCTCCTACTTCTCGCCGACCCACGCTGGATTTCAATATCGTTACTGATCGGCAGTCGACCCCGCAGCCCCTAGTCTCGAAGCCGCCAATGAAATTGATGACGACCTCGAAAGGGTAATATTAGTCGTCGGCGCTACCCCTGCATTCGACGCATCCGCAGTGGAATGTCCCTCTCTTCCTCCCTCCACCTCTTCCTCTTCCATGAAGAATTGCACATCATCCTCAGGCGGTAGTGATGAAGGATCGGGGACCCGTCCTTGCATCATTCGTGGATGATATGAATCTCCACCATTGAGTGCAGAGGCCATTCCCCCTCCTGCACCTGCGCTTTCAGTCGAAGCGCTATACGATGAGCGCCACGATTGGCCTCCAGGTGGTGGTATAGCAATTGCACCAGCAGTCGATGGTGATGCATAACCTCTAGTAGTTAAATATCGATCCTCCATCTCCAGCGGACCCAAACTCTTTGCAATTTGGCCGAAATTATAGAAAGCATCTGTAGCATCTTGTGGCTCAGGGGGTATAACTTGCCGCGGCAACCGGCTAGGCGTAGGGTGTCGCGGGAATCCTTGCGCAATACCTAGACTCACTCCGTTCGGTAGTGATCGCCCAGTCATCGCAGGGTGAATATGTGAGGGATCGGTGCGTGCATCGTAAAGTCCATTGAAAGTTGAATCTTGCGGGGGCGTCATTCGTACACTACCACCACTGATCGATAACTGTCGTTCTCTCAGGCGGCGGCGCTCAAGCTCCGTCGGCGTCAACAGGTCATTGAGCGAAGAAGGGATTAGCTCCTCCTCACCATCGAAAACTCCTCCACTATCTTCATCGAGGTCCCCTCCAAATGCAAATTCACCCGGAACCCCGCGATCCTCGGGAATGCTTTGCAAACGGAAACTGTGTGGAGTTGAGCCCATGGAAGCCACATCACTGTCGTGCTGTGACATCAACCAAGGATTACGTGTATGGAATGAGTTTGAGGGGGGATTGAGGTCAGATGCATGGGGCGAAAATCGGAAAATATCAGGGAGGGAGCGTTGTCGAACAGCCGGGGGCGCCTTTAGATGATTCAGCGTCGGGGAGGCATTTGCCCAACCACCGAGTGATGAAGATATCGGTAGACGGCGCTCCTCATTTCCACCACCTCCTCCACCACCAGAGGATATTCCAGCGTATTGCTTAAATGAATTGGTAAGACTGCTGACCGGTGAGAAGTCGCCCTGCTGCTTCGATATTGCAGAGGGGATCATTCGGGCGAAGGACGATGGGCCTTGTGGGGATCCAGAATCTGTCATCAGACGTTGCCTAGGAACCGAGGTTGGAGACGATCTGTTTTCTAATCCCTGTTGCTGTTGTTGCTGTTGTTGCAGACGGGCCACTGTCAAGGGCGGGAAGTCGGATTGAGAGCGATTGCGTCCTCCCATGAGTTTGGCATTAGGAAGAGTGGTGTGTGGGAGGGCACACTTGTTCCCGAAGCGACAGTTTCCCTTCAAGAAATATTTACATACATAGTTGTCATTAAGCGGATCCTTACTATGAGAAAAGACACAGTTTTTTCCAGCTGTGCAAGCGCCATTCTTGAAGAATTTGCAAGGAATGTGGGCAAGATTGCTGTCTGAAATAAGAACAAGACGAAGGATAAACAATTAGAATATGACACGAGAAGAGCGAATAATAATTTATCAAGATAAAAAAATGAGCATGTAGATTAGTAAACGTACTTTTGTTCTGGGCACTTGCTGGTTTTGAAGGCGGGCTTTCTCCACCTGTTGAGTTACTGTGTTTGTGAGTACGCCGCTGTTGATTAGGAACGGCGGTGGGTTGGGTCATGACGGGTGAATGAAATATTTCTTGGGGACAGATCCGACGGAAAAGAAAAAGGAGGCTAAAGAGTTTTAGTCAATCACGCGACGTCCTGTGTTTATGAGAAATCTAAAATAATCATAAATAGGCAAAGTATAAAAAAAAAAAATAAGAGTTATTTCATGTTGAATGATACTTTCGAAAGTAAATAAGAAAAAAGATAGAAGAAAATCAAACAGTAAACTTGATAGAAGAGGAAGATTAAAGGAAGCTCTATCCCCAGTCTATCATCTCATTCGGAGAAGTTAATCCAGCAACTTACTTAACGAAAACTTTCGGTGGCGTGAAAGCAATCCAGTTGGGTAATTTGCGAGTAAAATACAAGGGGAGTACTCGGACTGAAGAGTGGAAAGCGGTGCCTTCTATGTATTCTCACACTCGAATAGCCACTTCACATACACATACAGAAAGCACAGGAGAGCAGAACAGAAAGAGAGTGAAAAAGTCAACCTTGCTGAAAAATGATGTGACGTGATTATCTAACCTAACCTAATTTGTATGCCATGTTGAGCTTTGAAACTTGGATGCTTTTTCAAATCACACACTGTCATCATTATTGCCTCTGCCACCCTGTCTCCCAGTCACTCCACATTTATTAGAATGGAACTTTGCTGCTACTTTTTTTTTCTATTTAGTCTGAGAAATTTTTTGAGTTTTAATTGCTCCATTTTCTGATTTCAGCAGACACCCAATGCACAGAATCTGGATGAGCTCATCAGATGCCCTAAACAATCAATCAAATCTGATTTCTTTCTGTCCATCCCATTCTAGTAACAGCAAAGGTGATGTTTGCAGATTGCCGTACATCTTGAAATATTCGCGCTGATAATTGTGTGCGCGTCACATTAACTCTATAGCAGAGGGATGCTCCATTAAAAGCAAGGAGCTTAGTACGCTCGCAATTCAATCTTGACCAAGAGCACGTTGCTTCAATCGTTAATGAAAAATTGGATTTAATTTGCCCAAGTTCCCTCTACCTAATCCAGTTACAATTAAACAGGACCTAGACTGGTCACACATGAACCCTTCCTATAGGATCGCGTCCATTGGTAAAGACTCCCATGATTTTCTATCAATAGCTCTGGTATCAAGGCATTTTCACACACCAAATATTTGGAAACCATGACCTTTGTTTCCATCCATCAAACTTGAATCAAAAATGCTAATTCCAATAGAGCAGTCGTAATGCTCCATTGTGTCACCATTTCTGTAATTGCATTAGAGATTTGCACTTGAAAATTTAGCGAGCTCTAATTCCCAACTTCCATTTTTAATTACCAGTTTGACATTACACAACCCATCGGATTGCTCAACTCCATGGATTGTGGAGGTAGTGATAGTTGGTGAAGGAAGAATAACAAATATATTACCAAATAGAATCACACTAGGGTGTGTCAAAAATCTACTTCATCAAGCTCAATATTTGAAATTCAAGGTTCGTTATAACCACAATGAAAAAGTTAAATTTACCTGCTATTAGTTTATATGCTCTACCCCACTGCTCTATTAAATCTACTTTTACGTACCAAATCCCATCGGCTGAAAGGAAACAGAATTCACTTATAACAGATTTAACTCTTTCCGAGCTGGGCTCTACCTCAAAACTTATCATATTAATCGCTAAATAAGATGTAAACAAGAGCATTCGCTTTTCAACAGAATAGTTGGCCAATATCTTTCCACTCGCTGTTGTGTCGAGTAGGCTTTTATTTGATAAAATCAAAACACGTTTATATCGTTTTCTACTATAATATTTTAACAAATACTCTCTCAATAACAAATAAAAATTACTAGAAGTTATTACTAAGTATTACTAAAAGTTACTAACTATCACATATGAACCCGTGTATTATTTTGTATCTAGCTGTGCATATTTTTGGTTTATTTCCAAATACAAGCATACCCTATTTATCAGTGGAAAAAGACAATAAATATTATTGCACTATTTAAATGTGAGATTTTAAGTTAAAATATGAAAATATTGCACCGAAAATTGAGAAAATGGAGAAATTCATAAGAGATAGGAGAAAGACAATAAGCAGAAATAAGCGAAGTAAAAAGAAAAAGTAAGGGGTAAATAGAGGATATAGAGTGTGTCCCTTTATTTCTGTCCAAGCGCCTTCGCCAATGCCTGATTTACATCCTCGATCAGATCAATCTCCTCCTCAATTCCGCAAGAAAGCCGGAGCAAGTTGTCAGTGATGCCCAGCTTTTCTCTGTCCTCTGTGGCCACGCTTGCGTGTGTCATGATCGCAGGAATCTCAATCAGTGACTCAACTCCTCCTAGTGACTCGGCAAGGGTGAAGATTTTGACGGATTGTACAAACCGATCTGCCTCTTCAAGGCCGCCCTTGATGCGGAAGCTTAGCATACCACCGAATCCCTTTTGCTGGCTCTTAGCAAGCTCATGTTGGGGATGAGAAGACAGGCCCTGCAAGGAGAGAATGATATGGTTTGTAAATTCACTGTTTAAAATAAAGTTAAACTGAGTTATGTGCTTACCGGATATATGACTTCCTCAACACGAGGATCTTTGGCTAAAAATTCGGCAAGAGCCTGAGCATTGGATGCCTGCTGTTTTGCTCTTAGGTGGAGCGTCTTCAATCCACGGTGGCTAATAAAACTATAGAGAAGAGTAGAGTTTAGTAAATGATTACGAAAGGCTTAGGCACAAAATATATCATACCAGTCGAAAGGAGAGGGTACCGCACCCACGGAATTTTGCAAGAACTTCAACTTAGTATATACTGCTTCGTCGTTAGTGACTGCAACGCCCATGACCGCATCGGAATGGCCGTTGAGGTATTTAGTCACCGAATGGACCACAATATCTGCTCCCAATTCTAATGGCTGTTGGAAGTATGGGCTCATGAATGTGTTATCTACAACCACAAGAGCGCCATGCGCATGAGCATGCGCGACGACCGCTTTAATATCAACAAGGCGTAATGTAGGATTGGTCGGAGTTTCGATCCACACAAGCTTGGTATTGGGTCTAAAGGCAGAGAGAATGTTGTCGGCATTGTGGAGATCGACAAAATCAGTTTCAACCCCGAGAGTAGGGGCGACCTTTGTGAAATATCTAAAGAAATAGGCGTGAATATCTTATATATCCCACACTGATTCTTTTGCCAATTGCTTACCTATAGGTGCCTCCATAAACATCATTTACACTAATAATATGAGCACCAGAGCCTAATGAAATGACGATAGTTGCTGTGGTGGCAGAGCCGCTTGCAAAAGCAAGGCCGTATCTCCCTTTCTCTAGAGCAGCAACAGCGGTTTCAAACCCATTGCGTGTGGGATTGCCAGAACGTGAGTAGTCGTAACCCTAAATTAGACAGAAATATGTTTAGCGACAAGACCCAGAGACCAGCTAGTGATGTTAAATCAACCATTTACCTTATGAATTCCAGCACTGGACTGCTTGAATGTGGTGGAAAGACTGATGGGTGGGATGACGGCACCAGTGTGGGCATCAGGCTCCTGTCCTGCGTGAATGGCAAGAGTTCCAAAGCCGTAGCTTGTAGATGGGGTTGGCTTAGGGGTTTCGGCAACTGTCATTTTGGTGGGAAAGTAGGATGAATTGGTATTTGTTTGTTTGATTTGTGCGAAAAAAAAAATACGATGCTAAGCAGTCCAATTTAAAACGATCGAAACTAAGAGTCAACGTCCAGTCAGAACAGCACAAACAAAAAATTACAAATACTTCATTATTAATCGTGGGAGAATGGAGGGGTTCTAAATTCCTCATCTCCCCAACGATGGCGTCAGAATTTTTTCTTAGAACCTTCTTTGGTATTGACATAAATAATTTTTCCTTACTACTGCCACCTATTGGTGAGCATTCACCGGAGTGGTTCAGTCAACGGTTTTATCCATGGATTGTTGGAATGCAGCTTAGGCCTCGTGTTGGGAGATCTTGCTGCCTTGGTTTTGCTCTCTTGGTTTTGCTCCCTTGGTTGCTCCCATCAGCAACGTTAGTTTAGGTTTAGGTTAGAGTAGGTTAGAGCTGTCGATGACGCGATAATGCTTTGCATCTGCTTGCCCTCTTATGTTCATGCTTACTAGGTGGATCACTTAATAGGTTCACAAGCTCACTTAATCGGCCGCCTCACTGCTAAGCTTATTCATCGGTGCATATTTATTCCAGCCCCGTCCCCCTATCGGTACACGTTGCTTGACAGAAAAGCAATGCCATAAAAACACATGGTGTGCATACCCTTAAATAGAAGCGAAGCCTGATTAATACCTCTGACTCTACATAATGACGAAATCAAGGGCAATTTGACATGTCAAATTAACCCTTAAGCTCTTGACGACCATACGTCACCAAACCTCAAACTCTTGAAGCGCCAAATTTCTTTTAAGAGAAGTGGGTGGCAAACGGACATAGGGAATAAAAGGTGTTGATCGCGTTTATTTAACTGCTATGAGATTCTCTTTAGAGATTGAAGCGAACATAGCTTATTTTAAATAAATAATTCACCATGAGTAATACGACAAATTCCAGTGCCCATTCACATATGCACAAAACCTCCTTGCCTTCAGGAGCTCCAGTAGGCTCGCAGACTGATTCTACATGCTTTGACGTTGATTTTGCTATCAATGCCCCTTCATCTGTGCGAAGAAAGGATCAGGCCCATGGCGCTACTGAGACTTCTGAGCAATCTACTCCCGGACAGGCTACCTCTTCACAAAACACTCCTAGTTCACTTCCTGAACCTAATGCTAGCCAGAATACCGACGCAAAAAACCAGAATATAGAGCAGAGACATCAATCCATAGACAACGATCAGAACCCGATCGCTCCTAAAGGGAAACCAACTCCCGAGTCTGAAAATCCACTCACCACATCGACCGGAGATAAGTCTGAAATGGAACAACTCAATGATCCTGAACAGCTTAAGCACGTTCCATCCGAAATAGCTAGAGATCCCCATGCATTTGCCCTTGAGATGGAGAAGCATGCAATTGAGGCCGCCAAGTTGGCTGGCTTGCTCTCCCAGGATGTATCCAGCCCTAGCGATCTACATAAATCTCAAGCAACTCAAGAAGAACTCGAAAAGGCCATGCGCGCACCAGATTTATTCGAGGAGAAGGAGAACGAAGAGAAGGATGAGGTGGACAAGCTGATGGAAGCACAGGGCACGAAACCTACCGCTGCTAATAAGGAGCCTTGAGCTTAGTGTTTTTCAAAAGCATTTTTGTATATAAGACAGTAAATTATTTTGTATAACCCCCATTGTCTAAGTTATATAAAGGCGCCGTGTTCTAACATCCAACATGTTCGAAAAGAAAAACTAACATTTCACAAGAAAATTTCAGATTGAAAGCAATGAAAATATGTAAAAGAGAGGAGAAGGTGTATTGAGTCGATTGTTATAGGGGCTTCTTATCTTTGATGGTGTAGGAGCCATACTAA
Organism: Calcarisporiella thermophila; assembly: GCF_041956535.1. NCBI lineage: Eukaryota > Fungi > Calcarisporiellomycota > Calcarisporiellomycetes > Calcarisporiellales > Calcarisporiellaceae > Calcarisporiella > Calcarisporiella thermophila. Next base: position 482,946 of record NW_027192202.1, read on the forward strand.
ACATGAAATATGAAGTGACGTTAGGAAAGAAACTCAATCAGCATTAAATAGAATGAACTCACGTCTTTCTTAGGATCATAGACTTCCCATCGGCTCGCGGGGAAAATATGCTTGTTTTTCTCATACCATGCTCGCTCAACGACTTTGCCTGCATGTGACTGTTTAGATAGGGGGGGAAAATGAGCTATAGACATTGACTCAAATGATTGAAGATGTATAAGCAACGCACCTCATCTTTCTCAACCGTGGCATCGTGGGTCAATCTAATGTCCTCATGCACATCGAAGTTGAAGAGAGGACCCGATTTGCCGCGTGCTTTGTTGATAATAAAATCATAGAAAGTGTAATGCTATCGGAGGCAATAATAAAAGTGAGCTGTTAAATCGACTGAAAACCAAAAATAATATAGCCAAAACGATAATATATTTACGTGTGGAATTATCAAATCTTCCTTCACATATAGAAGGTTATCAACATGCACGCCTCGAAGCTCACTAAATTGTTGCCGACACCTCTCCAGAAAGTGTGCAATTGTATCGCCTTTGACACACTATTTGCAAATGATTACCGGTATTTAGCAGAATGAATCATTAGAAAGTGCACTTAAGATAACTCACCTCGACTTGTTTTCGATGTCCTGATCCATCCCAGTAGCTATAAGTGATGACTATTTTTTCCTCTAATGCAAAAAATACTATTAGTAAACTGATTGGTGTACCAACTAGTTGTACCAAAAGGAATATCTCACTCTTCATCTCTTCTTGCTTTTGTATCCATTCCTGTCTCAACTTCTCTCGTTCCATCCGTTCTATTTCATCACGCTCATGATCAGGAAGAAAGCTAGTGTCAACAGACGGGTCTTTGCCAAATTTTGATCTCTTTTTTGCTGGTTCCGGTGAATCGCCGTCTATCTCTTCATTATTTGCAATTGACTCCTCTTCTTGCCCTTCCCCATCCATGTCGAAGGATAAAGTGGCTTTCTCACGCTTCTTTTTTTTCTTTTTTGCGATTTTATCCTCCCTGTATTAATTGAATTGTTAGAACACTCTATGGGAAGGCGGAGAAAAAATTGCCAACAAATCGCAGAAGGACTCACTTTCTTAAAAGGGTTTTTGCTGCTTCACGTCTCCTTGCCTCCTCAATATCTCCTCGGATCTTTCGGAAATCCTCGAGATCAACAAGACCATAAGTGGATTGTTTAAGTTCATCCTCAAAGTCATTGGTTTGCGAGATGAACTTCTCCGATCCAATTTGAACTTGGTTATCTTTTGCGATTTTCTGTCGTTGCCGCTCGAATTCCTCCAACATTTTTTCGCGTGCCTTCTCAAGCGCCTGCTGGCGTGCACCCTCTTTGTTACCGCCTTTATATTCTGCCATTATTGAAGCAAATGATGGTTCAAATTTGAAAGCGGAAGTATAAAAATGAGCTTTGTGACTTGGAGCTGAATTAAAGGAAATAGTCACTTGCTGCGCCGCTATTACACCGTAAACACTTACCCTTAAGCGAGGTTGGGAGACTTTTAAGACCGTTAGCGCGATTGCCTCTCTTCCATCCACATTACATTTCACTGTTTTTATTCTTTTTTCCGACTGATTCTACCTTGACTCGGCCTATTGAGGTATTGAATCACAATCCTCTGCTAATTCACCATTAATGTTGCATTCAATAATAGCTTTGTTCCTACTTTGGCTAACATAATCCATTTATTTTCTCTACCATAGATCTGCGTATGAAGGCATGGAGAGGGCCTGCATGACGACATGCCGGCGCAGAACAAGGAATGCAAGAGATATATTATCATTGCGTAGACCTCTTAACGACTGCCCGAGTCTAGTCCTCTTTAATCTTCTTTTCGCGGCAGCACCCATCCCGAAGCGGAGTGCATCCACTGCGACCTTTATCAATTATGGTCGGATTGCCGAGAGATTGCCCTCACAATTCGGTTCCACAAGATTTAAAGTGTCAACCTCATCTCCAATCCGCACTAACCCGACAAGAGTAGCAATTCTAGGAGAGAAAGCGTATCGGCGTACAGCATCCAGAAAGAATTTCTTCCAGGATTGTATGAGAAAGTCATTGGATCTGTTTCCAATGCGATTTGGACATGATCGGCACAGATTACACGCTTTTGAGAGTTGCTCAGTTGCTCCACTGTCACCTATAAGTGTCCGTTCAATCACAACATTACGAAGTAATCACGCAAAGGCCACCGAGAGATGGGTGAATGTGGAACATATTGTGGAGAGCGGGAGTGGTAAAAATGAGAAAAATTGGCACCGGAACCGACAGCTACGCTCGTTGAGCCCTGCCGATCGAGTAGCAATAACGCGACTCATGACATTAGCGCGTGATGAATTTGCTTTTGACGAGCGTGTGTGGAGCGCATATCTGAATATATCCAGCCGAAATCTTGTCAAGCACCTAAGTCTGAATGACTATCGCGTTTTATTTTGGAGGTTTGGTCTGCCGCGAGCACGAGACGATCCTTCCGTCAGCATCGCTCGGTTGGAACACATGATCCAAGACTTGCATACAAATAATATCCGGCTACCACTCGTCGCCACTCGCATTCTCATACGGACACATATTAACCTCGGGAATCACACCAAAGCGTTGGCTCTCCTTGAAGATGCGATGGAGCGGGACGGGATCGATGTAGGAATAGTGCTGTTCCGGAGGGTGGTCAGTGCGTTACTTGCGAACAACATGTCCCGCACTGTACTTCGGGTGTTCGAAGGCCTCTTTCGAAGAGGTGTTTCCCCAAGCGCTGAATTATATCAAAAGCTCCCGCTGGCATTACATGGATTGGAGGATTCAGCAGCCGCCTTCCACTGGTATGAGCGGCTGTTGAAGGATCCCTCCATAAAATTGGAGGTTCAACTATTCAAGGAGATGTTGGCATATCTTACGGAAGCGGGGGATGTTCCTCGCGCACTACGGGTGTTTGAGGAAATGGGTGCACGTGGACACAAGCGGGATCTGCTTGTATACTCCTGGCTAATCCATAAGGTTGGCCTTTCGGGCGACCTGTCGCGTGCCGAGGCTCTCTTCGAACAGATGCAAAGCGAGCGCATTTGGCCCAACCGCGTCATTTACAATTCGCTCATCAACGCATTCGCAAAACATGGAGACTTAGAGAATGCCAACCGTATTTTCAACCTAATGAAGCTCCACGGAACCACGCCATCGGTTTTCACCTATGGACCCCTGGCAGATGCCTTTGCCAAACGAGGAGACACGGAAATGGTGCAGCGACTCTTCGACCACATGATTGAAAGCAAGATTCGGCCGAATGAGTACGTATTCAGTTCGTTGATCGAGGTACTCGCAATCCACGACGACTTGGAGTCTGCCATTCGTGTTTTCAAGCAGATGCCGGGAGAGGGGGTTGATCCTAACGTCGTCACCTACAACTTGCTTGTGAGGAGCTTTATCCGCCGTGGGGATACCGATGCTGCGTGGCGTGTTTTCCAGAGCATGATAAGAGCGGAAATAACCCCGGACGAATTAACCTTTGCAACGCTGATTTCGATGTATGCACAGCGCGCCGACATCGAGGGGGCAAACTACGTTTTTCGCCAGATGCGTACCTCGGGCGTGATGCCCGGAGTGCACATCTACTGCTCACTGATAAATACATATGCGAGGGCCTCGGATTTGTCGGGCGTGGAGATGATCTTCCAGGAGATGCAAGCGAACGGCGTGCGGCCTAACATCAATGTATTTAACACCATCCTGAACGCTTATGCACAACACGGGGAAATGGACCGAGTGCTGCAGCTGCATAAACAGATGCTTCGGATGGGCATTTCTCCCGACGTGTATACCTACTGCTGTTTAATGGAGGGCTATGTGGTTAGAGCCTCCATTGACTCCGCCATGGAGCTTTACGAGTCGATGCTCTCGGCGGGAGTGTCCCCGAATGTGCATGTATATACGGTGCTGATAAATGGGCATGTTCGCGCGGGAAACTTTCGCGAGGCAAAGGTACTGTTCGATCGGATGATTTCTCAAGGAATCCAACCAAACTACATCACGTATGCAGTGCTGATTGATGGATATGCGCAGCATGGAAATTATGCCGTGGCACGCCAATTCCTTCAGCGACTGCTCAAAGACCCGCGCGCCGTGCGTGACACCAACAATAACAGCTCCGCCCCTGCTCCAAGCAGTGTCACACCGAGAGGTGGCACGGTGAATCGTCCTCAACCCCCCGCCTTTGTGTTTGCTCCCCTGATCAACGCGTATGGAAAACGCCAAAATACTCAGGCTGCACGGCAAGTGTTTGAGGAAATGTGTGCGGCGGGAGTCGTCCCCGATATACAGACTTATGCTTTGCTGATGGATGCATATCGCCGCGGTGGTGATTTGGAGGGTGTACGTAATCTATGGTACACTCTGGGAGGACCTCCGCCCATGACCAACGGTAAAAAACGGCCGCCTTCTTCATCGCGCCGTTCGTTGCCTTCCCCCATGGTCCTTTCAATCTACCTGGATGCACTCGCTGCACATCACTGCACAGAGGACATTTTGTCCACATGGAGCACGCTCGAACAGCGCAACTTCGCTTTTGATTCGCATAACATCAACCACTATGCAGTTGCTCTGATGCGGTGCCATTTGGTGGAAGAAGCATGTCGCGTAGTGGATGAGAAGCTCTTGGGTGGATATTCTCAGGTCAACTATGGGGTAGAGGTGGGAAAGAGAGGTTTAGCGAGTCCCTTCGTACCGCATTCAACCACGCTGGATACCCTAGCAATCGCGTTTTCATTCCTGAAGATTGGTCGGTGGCCCCCCCCGCCTTCTGTACCACTGGTGAGGTATAAAAACCGGGACGATACCGCTTTCGAGGTTGACGAACAAACTGAAGAGGAAGTTGGCCACCGACAGGTTGCGACGGCTGAGCGGAGGAGCAAGGTGGAAGAGCCACGGCCGTTACCATACGACGAGGCCATTGCCCTCTGGAAGCGCATTCGACAACAGTTCCCTCGTTTGATTGAGGTGGTGGAACAAAGGATGATGTTGAAGAATACTCCACGAGAGGATGGATACCGTATGCGACACTAATAGAGCTTTATTATAATAGCGTTTTCCCCCTTAATTTGGCGTTTAGATTTCGGTCTACCTTTATATTTTCTTTCATCCCGAAACTTGTATTATTTCTTTCTATTTTTTTTTCTCCTCCTTTTTCTCCTTCTCCTCTAGACATTCAAGCTTCTTGTAAAATTTTGCTGACAAAATATGACTATATCTAATTTGAACGAATTTTCTCTTCCCAAGACTCGCGTCCTCAATTTCATTCGAATTAAAGGGACTTGCCAAATGCAAACGACAAACTCTTGCTGGTGGATTCCTTCTACGCTGGATTTTCTTTCCAAGCGATCGAGTTTTTTCAATGGCACAGGAAAAGCATCGCTTGTGTTTTTAAAAAGAAATTAACAAAAATTTTTGCTACATGTCCCCTTTTAACCAGATAACTTTATTAACATATAATAGATTGTAATATATGAAAAAAAAAAAGAAATTTAAGAGTTCTACTCAAAAGCTTGTCCATTCGTCATCTTCCCACCCATCTTTGCGCCTGGTTCGCGTCTTCCTCAAACTCGACTGTCCAGTTGGTGTACGCGGCCGGGCCATGGTCGAGTTGACGGAAGGAGAGAGGTGTGTTGAGGATGAATCACTGCTGACAGCGGATTTCGAGAGAAGAGGGGCCGAGGAATTCTTCTGTTGATACAGATGCGTCTCAAAGAAATCCTCTTCGGTCTCTTCAGCGCTACCGTTCACCGATACATACCCCACCCCTCTATAGGTGCTACTTCCGGAGCGAGATGGCCCCCCCTCCTGGTTGAGGGCCTGTCCCACCATCTGCCCAAGTCTTGAGGTGCCATCCTGCACCGTCTTGCTAAGGGCGGATACATATCCCTGTAGTTGGTTCTGAAAATTTGGATCCCGCACGGCCTCCGTTGTCGGGCGGATCATGTGCTCATTTGCCATTTGTGAAAGCTCTTGTGCCCCAACAGCGGCCTTGCGTGCACCCTCGAGGGCGACGGAGGAGAGTGCCTGCGCGCCCACCGAGAGGAGTGACCAGCCTTTTGACAGAGCCTCCATCGGATCATTTAGGATATCCTGTACCTCGAGATTCGGTTTGTTATTTGGACGATCAACTAATGAGAGATAAAAGAGTCAACTCCATGGCTACAGCCTCTTCAGCAGAGAAGAAGAGCCTTACAGGCTGGGTTTCCGAAGCCTCCGTATTTTCCACCCTGGCTAGGGGGCAAGTGGCTACAACGATGCCAAATGACATAGATTAGTAGGGGCATAAAGTCGAGAGGAAATGCAAGCGACGGGGATCACATACTCAGGACGATTGCTATTCTCTGATCCAAGACGGCTGAAGAATGCCTCGTTGCGCGCTTTATCCGACTCAAACCCCCCGCTTCCGCCAGCATAGCCCCCCGAGTTTTCATTTCCAAATCCACTGGAGGAAAGCGAACGCTGGGCGGGAGAAAGAGGACGACTATTGGAAGAGCCGGGACGCAGATTAGGGAGAGAAGAGGAAGAGGAGTTCCGTGTAATATTGGAGGATGTGACGGGTTTTTTCGCCGTGCCAGGCACCCACTTACGGCCCTCACACTCTGCCGAAAGCTGCCAAAGAGAGTGGTGAGGAAGGGAAAAGCCATTAATTTAAGGTTGGGATTTCACAGGTGCTTATTATGTAAGAAATACTTTTTCACGGTATTCAGCAGCAAATTGGCTGTGATATTTTTCATGCAGTGACATACCGGCGTGGAAATCAGGCTGAGACTCAAAGAAGTCAAGGGCTTTTCGGTTTCCACCCATCTAGAGGTCAAGCCAATAGAAGGATGTAGATGCTAAGGATTAAAACGCTGCCTACAGTAGGGTGAATCGAAGAACAGAAGTTACCTTCATCTTTTTTACTTGGTCCTCAAACCATTTATCCATTGTAATTGATCTGACAAAGCTAATGTACACAAAGGGCATGTAAAACCTTTAGCAAATGCTACAAAGAGCTACCGCTTAATTGTTTCGACTCTCCACGGGGAAGTCGAAAATTCCATTTATTAACAAACCTTATGTGGACACCAAACGATCGATGAACTCCAGAGCAATCTAAACAAATGAATATCCCATGATTGACCGAGGCCCATTGCGGATTGGGCGCACCGCAGTCTATGCAAGACTGTAATGGAGGGAAAAATTGCAGGATGAGTATAATTAGAAGGGGGTCCAATGGTTGACCAGAACTTCAGCACATTTGCAAAGCAAAATACATTTGGCCTACTTATCGGCGCCTACCTTATTATCATCTTGTCTCTGTAAATCGAGCAGAATCGATTTATATTCTGCTGCCATCGAACCGCGGGGTTTCTTGATTTAATCTAATAAGATGAGAAAGTAAAAATAAAAAATTGGTCCATTAATTTTAATGGCGAGGCTTCCAAAATAATTTGATCATTTGTATTCCCTCTTTATTTTTTACCTTTTAATTAACGAGTTCAGCCTATTTTTAATCCCGGACATTCATATCCCATCGTATTACTCTACGGTTTTCATGGAAACAGAGATGTCCCCTTCAGAACTAATCCGTGGAAAACAAATTATCGTGCTGGAATAAACAATACCAAAATTAAATAATTCCAAGTGTAGAGAGGAGAGCTTGAGCAAATACTCAGAAAAATGGATTGTTCACACACGTTCAAGGTAAAGGAACCTTCGATGGTCTGTGAATCATTTGCAGCTCTCCGCGCACCATAGTTGCAACTCTTTTTGAGAAAAAATAATGAGTTTAGACATAGCCAAAGTAGATTACAAAAGATAGAAGCACCAATATTGTACTTTATTGTGGTTACTCGAAAACATTCTTTCGGATAAGTTTTACATATATTAGCGAAGTGATCGAAGGCTCCTTGAGTTAAGGAAAGCCTCCTTAAACTCTCTGCGTTTACTTTTTGAATAGAGTTTTTTTTGGATAGCAGTGTCATTTTATTCAGTTCACACATCTGTCTAATATTTTGCCCATTAAAAGAAATTTGTTTGCACTTTTGAATTCGCTTTAGCCCTTTTTTCATCTCGAGTAAACAAGGGATAAATGCACTGAACCCCAATACTGAATATAACGTATCTTTACATAGGCAATCTCATACTTTTTAATAAGAAAAAATAACAGTCTATTGTGGAATAAATAATGCTAGGGAATGCTGGGTTGAGATAATGCGAAGCGATGTTATAGGGAAAGGAGGGAAATAAAAAAAAAAAGAGTATCCAGGGTGAGAGAAAAAGCACAGTTGTGTATTTATACAAAATGCTATAAATGAGAGTAGAGAGAAATAAGAGGGGGAGGGAGGGAGGGAGGGAGGATAAGGAAGTAGCGACAATTATGCTGCAGCCGGACAGTGCGGGTAATAGCTCACTGCAAATGCATCCATGCATTCCTTCTCGTCGACAATTACGTTCAGTCCATTCGAAAGACACGCCCGAGTCAAAAGACGGCGTAGTCTCTCGTGGCTTGAGCGGCAACCACCAGTCGCCGCACGCTGGAACCAGAACATGGCTTCTTCGATATTAACGGCACAGCCAACCCCGCGCTCAAGGCAGTCAGCAAGGTGGTACTGGGCAGGAAGATGGTCTTGCTCTGCAGCTTTGCGGAAGTATTGCACAGCAAGCGGCAGATCCTGCTGAACACCCAAGCCAAGTTGGTAGTGACGTGCGAGCTTGTCTAAAGCACGCGCGTGTCCTTGTGCGGCTGCCTTTTTGTACCACTTGACGGCAAGTTTATCGTCGCGAGGGACTCCAATACCTTGACTATAGCAATAGCCAAGGTTGCATGCTGCCCACGGGTTAGCCTGGCGCGCACTCTTAGCGTACCAGTAGACGGCGCGCTTCGGGTCCTTCACTGTTCCGATGCCCTCCTCGTAGCAGTACTGTAAGCAAAGAATAAAAATCACCCAGTTAGTATCGACAATGACGGTCACACCTCCAAAACAGGGATACTCTACCCCAAGCGAATTTTGTGCCAATGCATTGCCTTGCTCTGCTGCAAGCGTGAACCAGCGCACAGCCTCGACGTCGTCTTTTTCTATCCCGATAGCATTTCGGTAGCAATATCCGAGGGAGAGTTGAGCGGGGGAGTGGCCGTTGTTGGCCGACAGACGATACCAGCGTACTGCTTCCCGCTCATCACGCTCAACGCCAATTCCGTTCTGGTAGCAGTACCCGAGCGAATGATACGCGAAGATGTTTCCTCGTTCCGCGCTGCGGCGATACCACGCGACGGCTTCCTTCTCATCCCGAGGGACACCGATCGCATTCTGGTAGCAAAAGCCGAGATTGTGCTGTGCGCGGGCGTGGCCCTGGAGGGCGGCCCGTCGGTACCAGTACACGGCACGCTCGTGGTCCCGCTCTACGCCAATGGCATTCTGGTAGCAATAGCCAAGATTGCACTCGCTCCATGGATATCCTTGCTCAGCACTCAACTTATACCATCTTGCCGCCTCAGAGGGGTTACGCTCCACTCCAATGCCATCCTCATACAAATAACCGAGCGAGTTTTGTGCGAACGCGTTCCCCAACTCTGCGCTCTTACGATACCAATGCACCGCCATTTTTACATCACGCTCCACGCCAACTCCCTCCTCGTAGCAATATCCAAGATTATACATCGCAACACTCTCGCCTTGCTCTGCAGCGAGACGATACCACCGTAGGGCCTCGGCTTCATCCTTCTTCACGCCGAAGCCTTCGCCATAACAGTACCCGAGGATACCCTGCCCGCGGGGGTGGCCCTGCTCGGCCGCCTTTTTGTACCACTTGAATGCTTCGCGCTCATCGCGCTCGACACCCACTCCGTCGTGGAAACATACCCCCAGCGCATACTGCGCCGCCGGGTGATTTTCAATCATGCCTGCCTCGCACAGCCAGGCCAAGGCGGACTTACCCTGCTGTCGCACCTTCTCCTGCCATTGGTCGGCCTCGACTCGGTCGATCCGCACCCCAGGCCGTCCATATTTGCGTAGAAACGCCATGCGTGCTTGGGATAGGCCGCAGCCGCCCCGGCAGGCGACGAGGTATTCCCGCTCGGCCGCCGCAAAATCGCACTCGACCCCCAGGCCAAACTCGAGGCAGAACCCGAGGATGCCGTGGGAGAGGACATGGCCCAGCTCGGCCGCCTTGCGGTAGTAGACCACTGCGAGCACCGGGTCCTGCGGATAGGGCGCCCGCCCAAAAAGATAGGACTGGGCAATGGTGAAGAGGCGGAGGGCATCCTGTTGGCAAACCGCGGTGGTGAGCTGCACGTCCTGCGGATAGGGGAGGTTGAGGTGGAGCTGGCGGGATCGGGTGCGGGGCTGGAGGTGGGTTCGACGGCGACGCTCAACTATGGGGTGGCCCATGGGAGGCTCGAGAGACTGGCGGCTGATACGGTGCACGACCGAGAGGAGGGCCTTCTTGCCGGGGCGAAAAAAATGGGAAATACGAGAGGGGTTATTACTTGTTTGAACCATTTCACTCATGAGATAAGCGGTGGGTTAGGAGAACGGAAGAAGAGAAAGAAGACTAGTGAAGTTGAACGGAAATAAGGAGTCGGAAGAGGGGAGGGGGGAAGGAGTGTAAGGGCCAAGGTGATCTAGTGTTAGACAGGGGAAGGGGGGGGAGTGTCTTTTTTTTTGTATAGTGCCTGCGGAAGAGGACGAGGTGTATATATTTGCAACAAAAACACAACAGAAAAGAGAAAAAGGCAGAAAAAAATCAGGGGGAAAGGGGAAATAAAAGAGTGTAGCGAAGACTGAGTGGTTAAATAAAATATTGGGTTTACTCCTTGTTTTTCACCCTATTTCGGGGTGTATTTTATTGAATCATGAGCGGTGTACACCAATCGGGAAAGCGTTGGTCGAACCGCACAAGGTTTTGTTTGGAAATATTTCATTAGCAGCGAGTGCGAAAACACGGATTCTAAAATAAAAGGGTATGGCAAAATTTAAGAATTATAGCGGTTGTGTAAGATCGCAACTGAGTTGTGCAAACCCGGTTTCTGTAGGATGAAACAAATAAATTGAAGTCGACGTAGAATTCTAAGACGAAAGCATCGGCTGCAGGCAGCGAGGAACTGGCTGCCGGCTACGGCGGCTCCAGCTTTTCCCACATGAAAAGGAAAACAGTCCTGTTCTATTTTCAAGGTGGATGCATTTTTTTTTTCCGCTTTGTTCTTGGTGCCTAACTGCTGAATGGAGAGTGTTTGAGACCTGCGGCCGGTCCGAGCGTACACGCGAGTTTCATTCTAAAACCATGATGTGAAATAATAAAGCGATTATCAAGTCAGCTTTTATAAAGTCAGAACGCTCGACGTAAGGACCTTTCCGCTCTTGTCGTCCTTTTTTCCCCCTTCGGTCAGTCATACCAATTGGAACTCTTTCACATCTGAGCCATAAAGTGACAAGCCCGCCACTAAAAACCATGACAATAGCAAGAATTGGAGTGGCTCCCTATCAGAAACATGTTTTCTATTTGAGCAACGTGAACTATCGATGACGATGATGGTGTGTAAGTTAAAGTGAAATCATACTAAGCATAAAAGCGCCCCTCTCCCCCCCCCCTCCCCTCACGCAGAGCTTCTTAACCTCTCCGCTGCTTTATATATATTTTAGAGGAGCACAAGCAAACAAAGCCAAGCAAGAATAGATATATCTATATGTATGTATGTATTTGTATTTGTATTTTTAGGTTGTGTTTAGGGGTAAGCGTGTAAAAGTACAAACGAAACTATACAAGGTTATCAGGGTAGACCCTTTGGGACCGAAGGAAGGGGTCCCAACTTCTCCATTGCCTTTCGTGCCTCCATCCTCTCCTTCTTGAGCCTAATCTCCCGCTCCCGTAGGTAAAAAATGTTCCTGTTCAGAATAAATTGGTTGCTCTTGGGCAGCGGTGGGGGAGGGGAGGTTGCCTCCTTCTCATTCCCCGTCTGCTTCTCCTTCTCGCCTTTGGTCTCTGGTTTATCCTTTGTAGACGCTTCCGCACTTTCATCTGGCTTACTTGTCTCCCTTGCGTTGGCACTTGGGGATGATGGAGCGGGAGGGGGCACTGGTGTACAGAATCCTCGATCATCCAGATGTGAACCACATACATAAAACCAATCCGTCCCTGCCTCATTGGCGAGAAATGTTTTAACCAGTTTGTTGCATATAAAACAAGGACGCTCCGCTGAGGTTGCTGTGCGACGGATATAGAGGTTTGGTAAGGACATGCGGGGAAGGAGAGGGGAGGAAAGTGAGATTCGATCTTGAGAGGGCCGCTAGTACCAAGACAAGTTTTGGATCCACAATCTTAGTTGTGACTGCGCCCCCTCATAAGGTTTGGAAAGAGGTCAACACATGATTTTGAAGTATTAATACCGTGTAACCAAGATACAAGCAAACAGCACAGCCAATCTGGCAATAGGATACACTAGATATAAAAATTGTCTCCAAAGCAGCTGCAAGGAAGTGGACATAAATAATAAGGCAAGAAATAAAAAAAAAAGACAGATATAAAAACTACAAGAAGATATTCACAACCTTCTTTTAAATGCATTATATATCGAATGAACATGGTTGCTTCAGTTGATGTGGGGAGGGAGGTGGAGGTGGGGAGAGGATAAGGATGAGACCAAAAAAGTTCTAGAAGTAGTCTCTCACGTCGGAGTCATCGAGGTCAGTGGTGGAGAATGCTACAGCCTACGAGTTATTCATTTAGTCGAGTTTAAGCGATAACGCAAATGAGTAGAAGTGGATAGAAGAATGTCCCGATGCGAAACCGCGTATGAAAACATTTTTTCTCTTCGGCACAGAAAGAACGCCAATGATACACGTCACAGTGCAGTCGATAGCACCCGATGGCTATCATCTAAATGCGGCGGAAGCGGGGAGCTCGTTTGGAGGGATGAAGATACTGGCCGCGGGCTCTGCAGCTTTCGGAGGCTTCGTTGGCTCGTCTATACAATAGAAAAGGAAGGATCAGTCAGTGAACTGGCGTCTCTAGCGTCCACTAGAAGAGCAAATCACCAAAAAATTGCAGCTCAGCTTTGCAGGTCGGACAACAGCTCGACTGTTTCCCCACGAACCACTGGTCAATGCAGTCAACATGGAACTCGTGCTGGCAATCCAACCGCCGTACCAGCTCGCCCTCTCCTACCACCTCTAGACATATCGGGCACACGTCTTCCGGTTCATCCTTGGCCGAACTGGCCGATGAATTGGAGACGGCTTCTGCGCCCTGACTTTCAAAGGATGAATGCGGACCCGATTTGCTTCGTGAGTGAGGGTGAGCGGGAAAACGGCTCTCGATGTATTCGATGCTGACGGAAGGAACGGGGTGCAAATCACATCTAGTGAGCGGGAGATCCGAGCTGTAAGAAGACCGCGAGCAAATCCGCGCTCTGCATAGAATGCTAACCCAAGATCGCAGAGAGTATTAGATCGATCAAATAAATGCGCTCGTTGCGGCGAAACCTTACCACCCTATAAAAATGAGTTTGACCAGCACTGCTACCGCAATCAATGTAATGTATATCGCTTTGAAATCATTCTCGCCCATGGTTTGAGCAGAACCTGTTTAGGGACTACCTAACAATCGATCGAAGGATATTAAATGAGATTTTGCTCAGGGCGTTTGATTGGAATATTTACAAAGCCATTTTGATGCCAATTCAAGCCTCCTATTGGACGATGCTGACTACCCGAAATATCCATATCTTTATATTGGCTGTGAAGCTCAGTATGCAGCCGAGGCTGCAGGCTCAGTGGTTTTTTCCGCTTCCTAGCATGAGGTGCAGCCGACGGCCTGATCCATTTCCCGGAATTCACCAAAGCATTCCAACACCTCATCGGTATGGTCCTCAGCGAGGACATATTTGCTTACTTCCCTACCCCTATTTGTGTCCATTCATCTATCGGCCCATTTTGATGCCAAAAGCAAAGAGCACTATTACCATGTTCTGGCTTAGTTACACCATTTAAGTTGTTTTCCTACATTGGAGAGTGAAATAGATGTAGAAGAGCTTTTCAGTCCACCATGTCTCCATTTAGATTGAAAGGGCAATATATTTGTACAGGAAAAAAAAAAGGCTACAGGGCAGAAATAGGCGGATATAATAAGGTGCCGTATAAGATAAGTTATCGAGGGGAAGTAGAAAGAATTAAATTAAGAGAAACCGAAAAAAAGAACCAGCTTTTTTTCCCCAAGACGTTTAGTTCTTTCCTTCATCCTTGCTCGCCACGAACTCATCTGTTTCCTGGACTTGGCCACCAGCAGGGACGGAAGTTTGAGGAGATTGTGCGGCAGGCGATTGGGTCGAGTCGGAACCATAGAGATTTTCAGCGGTCTGAGGAGCTGCAGCAGGGGGAGCTTGCTCCTGTTGTTGCTGCTTCTGGTCCTCGGACTCTTTCTTCTTGTCGTTCTTCTTCTTACCTTCGTCCTTCTTTTCGGACTTTTGCTGCTCCTGCTGCTGCTGCTGCTCTTGAGGTTGGGCCTGGGTATTGTCCTGAATCTGTGTTTGGGTTGCGTCCTGATTCACAGCCGACGGGTTCTCGGTTGTGGTGTTGTTACCCTGGCCATTGTTTTCCACAGCTTGCCCGTCTTTCTTCTCGCCTTCGTTTTGACCCTTCTTCTCCTCGTTCATGTTCTTCTCATTCTTCTTGTCCTTGCCCTTGCCCTTGCCCTTGTTCTTACCCTTGCCGTGCTTCTTCTTTCCCTTCTTGCGATTCTTCTTCTCGCAGCCCTCCTCTTTGCTCTTGCCCTTAGACTTGCGCATTTCTTCAATCATTTCAAGCAGCTTCTTGCCCTTCTCTTCCCCAACCGTGGCCTTCACCTCCTCGGCCATAGCGTCGAAGGAATCTTTCTTGCCAGACTCGGCTTGCACCTTGTTCTCCTTCGACTCTGCCTTTTCGTTCTTCTTGGACTCCTTATTCTCGGACTCCTTCTTTCCCGACTCCTTCTTCTCGGACTCCTTCTTCTCGGGCGATTGAGCAGTGGGGTCCGTTGGGGTCTGAGTGGCATTTTGAGGGACCTGAGATAGCTGCACTTCGTTCTGCTGCTTCTGAACCTCGAATTCACCATCTCGACGCAAAAGGCCGCCAGTCAGCTGCTGGTGCTGCTGCTGCTGATAGATGGGGGCGGCAATGGCGCCGGAGGACAGGAACACAACAAAAGAGATGAGAGGAATGAAACGCATGATGAAAAATGGATAGGATGATAGAGGCAATGAAAATAACTATGCGACACTTCACAGAAGTTCACAGAAACCGTGGAGGGAAATGAAATAAAGAGTGAGTAGTGAGATAAATAGAGAAGACCGGAGAACTAGCTCGACGGTTGATGGGAATAATCAAAGTGCAAAAAAAAAAGAGGGGATGAAAGAAATGAAAAAAGGTCGAGAGAAATGGAAAGCGCGGAAACAAGGAGGGCAGGCCTTTATAGAGGAGCAGTGGCAAGGTTTAATTGTTGGTAGCGCAAGCTTCGAGATCGGACTTGCTACCACGTCTGAGTTAGTGGGTGACCCACCCATTCCGCAGCAAAGTAACAGCCAAACGTCGCGGCTGAGTGGTGGAGGCTTTATTGGGATTATCTAAAAATCAATGGCACCTGGCAGTTGGAATGACCACTTTTATTGACCTGACTCGGCCACAAATGATCAGCGCGCTCGTTCTCATTTGCGGGTGCCTGCATTTGGCTGATTTCTTACCAAGCCCCTGAGCGTGGCCAGTGTCCCAGCCCCGCTGCCCTCATTCGTCCGCCTTAGTCATAGTGCGACACACAATAATTACTCGAATTCTTGCTTTCTGGAAACTGCAAGCTGGGTCGAGACACATGTGGATTCGCCCTGAATCAAGGCCCCCCCTCCTCCTCCTCCTTAAAAGAGCATAGTCGTCAACAAACACAAATATAAGCGCCGCATTTTTTATTCAGAGTTTGGTTTAGTAGGTGAGTGAGGATCCAGTGGTGGCACACAGGAGTCGATCCAATGGGGATGGCAGCAATCACGGTAAAGATAAATGGGAATAGCAGTAATAAATAATAACATAAGAGGAATAGCATTTATATACATGGAAAGTTGGTCGCGACCGACGTCACAGAGCGAGGCAAAGTGTCTAATATCTCGCCCTCTTTGCAAACGGCCCCTCCACTTCCTCCTTCTCCTCCTCCTCCTCCTCCTCCTCCTCCTCTCCGTCTCCAGCTGGTGAAACTCGTGCTGTTTCGAATGCACCCCACCCTTTCTCAGTTCCTGGCCCTCCCCGTGGGCTCGGACCGGGTGAGTCCGAGACCGAGGCCAGTGAAGTGGAGGAGAGCGCGGTATTGCCGCCAAAATCGAAAGTGCTCGGTGCGGAGAGCTGGCCCGCGGGGAGAATCCATTCGTCTATCAGGTAGGTCCGTCTTGCCGCGCGTAGATTCTCCTCTAGGTGCTGTAGTCGTTCGCACATGGCACTAATCTTTTGAGTGAAGGTCTCCATGAATCCTTCAAGCTCGCTGTCCTCCTCGTTTGTGCCCACCTGCGGCACTCGAACATAATGGCATTCGTGGCCGGAGCGGGCGCAGCGATGGCAGGATGGATATTCAAAATCGCATTTGACTTTGCGTGCCCGACAACGCTGGCAAGCACGAGTGGAGAACTTGCCGCCGGGGAGAAGGGCGCGTTGGGAGGGTGAAACGGACGACGCTGCCGGGGTCTCGGTGATCGAAAGATCGGCCGGAGTTGGGGTTGAGGCTGGAGTGGACCAGGGGTTGGAGGCCGAAGCGGAAGCGGCGGGGAGCGGAGGATAGGCATATTTTATGGGCGAAAAGAAGAAGGTGCTGGTAGCGGGGAAGAGGGTTGATTCTCCAAACTCACTCAGCACATTGCTTGCGCTGTGGGTGGTGTTGGAAAGCGTGGGGGTGGACTCTTCGGACACGGGAGGCGTCACTCCACACATCTCGGGCAAGAAAATGAATGCAGTCGAGTCAGCCGTTGACAATTCCGTGTCGAGATGTCCATTCATCGATGGATTCATGTTTAGTTGGGAGCTCATCCCTCACCTCTATCGTTGGTTTCCAGAGAATGGGCAAGGGATTAGGCGGAGGATGAGAGGGTAAAAGCAAACCAGCAACAAATAAACGCGGCAGTGGCATAAATCCTATGCACCGAGCCCGCGACCGCGCGATTGAGTAGCAGTCACATTTGCCACTTGATTTCGTATGCTTGGTCACAAGAAAATTTAAATTCAATTCCACACCTTTTTCGCTGCGAGAAGATCGGATTTCGGGTTGGGAGGCCTCGGCAACCCCCTCAAACGGAAGTTGCTCCCGCAAATCCGGGAGAGGGGGAGAAGGGTCAATCCAGATCACTAGGCTCTGGAAGCAAGCCATTTCACCAAATATGCCGGGCTAGGCTCTTTGCCATCCTTCACGCCTACAGCCGAGAAAACTCTTCCCTTTTCTTTTTGAGGTTGCATTAAGGAGAAGATCCTATGTGACCATTCCCTCCCATTGGAGTGGGAACTCTTCAGTATTTCCAAAAAGACCATGGAATCTTCTTAAAAAACAAGTCCCGCTCTTGACACACCAAATAGAATTGTTCTACAGGATTGTTTTGGAAGATATATCGGAGGGTGGAAGGGGGCCCATCCGAAAGAAGTCCGAGCTGGTTATGGGCACTAGGTAGTAGTCCAAGACGGCGGTGGGAACAATAGCTACATTTATTAGCGAAAACTTTGCACAGCGAGTAGAGGAGATCAAAGGTTCGTATATGCTTGGTCACTCAGGAAGCACGTACGAATCGATCCTCAGTGGTAGAGTTGCCTAGTTTTCTCTGGATCCTGAGAAAAAGGCAGAGAGCAAGCAATCCCAAATTATTTGAATTTCCCAACTCATGTAGAAGCCAAACACTTGAGTATTGGGCCTTATGGCAAATGCCAACTATGAGAAACGAAAATGATCCCTCCTCACATTATATTGGTTCGTAGAGCAATTCAGGAGAAGAGTCCCGATCAATGTAGCCTTTGTTTACGCCTACCCATTACTGTTTCCACCATGCCCATGTGGTTTCCTTCCAGAATTTTTTCTCCCTCTCTGTTGACTTCATCTCTCGGGTGTTTGTTAATCGATGTGCCGTCTGAAATTCATACATATTACGCGTTTTCCCGCAATAATAGCCGTGTATATTAGACGGAATCCCGCCAAACAGGTTGTTCTCTGGGAGCTAGGCTATGAGTGGGAATATGTGATAAAAAGCGCGCCGTTGGTCACTATGCGACTCCCTGCTCTGTATTACACGGGGAACTTCTCCCGGCCTGACCTGCTCCCCATCCATCCTTGGTGGTGCCATCGCTTCAGCAGATTCGAGGCCCACCTCACTAGGATGGCTAAGCTTTTCCAATATTGGCTGTTGCTCTTTCCATCTTCATGATAAGAAAAAAAAATATGTCAATTTCTTCCCTATAAGCCACCCTATGGCAACTAATTAGGCCCACGAATTAGGGTGAAAATATACAAAAAGTCCAAGCGTTGATGAGAAAAATGGAAGCGATTCGTGTTTCGTTTAAGACAGGCTATTTTCTTGAAGTGAATCAGGCCGATGACGACACCAGCTAAAAGAAAGAAAATTGAGCCGAAAAATTAAACAAAAAGGAGAGCACGGCCCAATGGTTCTAAGAATTTCAAAGCTACAATGGAAGGAGGGGGAGCACAGGCATTCGCTCTTTGGTTAAAGTATCACCCGCTCGCTAATTGGTTTTAGACTTTGGTAGCTCCCTTCTCAAGACTTGGCGAATCTGAGGGGCCCGTCCTCCCGACTTCATATGGATACCATCCGAGCATCCGAGTGTGTCGCCTAGAGGAAGCACGAGCCCTGTTTTCCAACCTCAGGCAATTTTCGTTGTGTGCTTAGATTCTCTCCCGGTCCCTTTATCTTTCATCACCGTGAATCTACTTCCCCGACCGTTCGGAGTTTTTAATTCCCCCTTACTCACCAAGATCGTTCCGGATATCCTCATGCAGGACCAAATTTAATTAAACTTTCATTGGCGTTCATTTTCATTTAATAATAATATTAATAAAATCGATTTCCATTATCATCATGTCATGATAGCCATCTAATCATCTAATTTAATTGATTTTGTCAGGAGGAGGAACTCTGTCCATGATCGCCGCAAGGGAGGTCTCTCCATAGCATACGACGTGGAAACCATACTTCCAGTATCGGGCGGGAAAAAAAAAACAAGGAATTCAAAGTACAAGGATAAAAACAACATCATAGAGCCAAAGGCGGGTGGGATTAAATAGTAAGAGTATTAAATAATATGGGAAAAAGACAAAGAAAATAATTACAAGTTACAGTGAAAAATCAAAGATGAAAAGAAGAACATAACAGTCGAATTATGCACTCCATTCGGTGGGGGGCTTCCATTGCCGAAGATCCACGTCCGACATCGATTCACTCAACGATCCTCCAAGACTCGGACGCCGCTCCCCAACCGAGGGGATGGCAATGGACAGAGGGGCGTCCTCAATCGTGGCCTCTCTTAACTCCAACTCCTCGATCTCATCTGTCTCATTGTTTTTTCTCATCGAGGACAACACGTCTTTGCCCTGGAAGGCCTTCATGGACAGCGTTTCCGCCCCATGATTGGAAACAAAGCCCGTCCCACTCGTATTCGTATTCACTTCGTCCCGCTTTTTGCGCCTAAGGCACGGGAAAATACATTCGAAAAAGCGTGCCGTGGTGCCAAACACTATGAAAAGGCCGATGCCGGCGGTTGGGCCCGAGAATTCATCCAGGCCAGGTTCACTTGGCTTTTCGTTGCTGCTTGGATTCTCACTCCATACGACGATGGTAGAAACTAATGAAAAAAAAAACAAGTGGACATCTAGTCAGTGATCTCGCCCCATGCACATCGGGTGGGCAGGAAAATGGCTTACTGTTAGCAAGGATGATAACCACGCCGTAGATGATACAGAACACTATCATACGAATGCAAAGACTGGCAATGAAAATAAAAGGTCTTAATACGCGGATGAAGGCATTGATTAGCAAGCTCTAAAACCAAATACCTCTTCTTGATCCGCGTCTGGTTCGCATTATCCCTTCTTACTCGATTTAATGAGCTTGTTTTGCTCCGGGTTGATTTGAGAAAAGTGACTCGGTGCCGAATCACAATATAGGCACAAATCACGGCGAAGCCCACGCCCGGGACCGCGCTGATGATGGAGGGGAACATGGTGGTCGGCACTCTTACTGAATTGTCAACGGTGCAAAAGAAAATCATGGGCCCCGTACCAAAACCGGGGCGATTACGTAGGATAATCAGAGCCACCAGCTCAATCAAAAGCGGGAGCCCAAACGTTATAAAAGCGAACCAGTGCCATAATTCTCGATCACTGCGCGAGAGGCGCCTTGTGATTATCAGCCAGAGATTCAGCCCGACGCCAAAAGCTCCAAAGCTGGCCGCGTTATGGAAGTAATCCTCGAGGTACGCTTGCACTGCGCAAAGGGGAGTGCCCGCCAGCGGCTGGATGTTGTTGCCGTAGGGCAAGACGGTTAAGAGTTCCACCACAGCAAGGAGCATGGTGGAGACCATGACACAAATTAAGCTCGGGCTAGTGTGCCGCATTATGAGACTCACAAGGAGGTAGGCGCTGACCAAAAATGAGAGGCATTGGAGGGCAATATAGAGTTGGAGTATAGGTGGATATTCAGCCATTGTGTTGTATGAAGACACATAGGGGGAAAAGAGGAGAGAGGAGGGGGGAATGCGTTGTCTAGATGCTTCAGGGGTGTATCCCTACAGCAGCCGGTTAAACTCACTTGCAAGCAAACAAGCAGTAAGGGAAGGGGGGAGAGGGGGAGAGAGAAAGGTAAGCAATGGGGGATTTTCTCTTGTTAGTATGAGGGGGAATGGAGAGCTTGGGCAACTAGGCAAGGGTGCGAAAACAGAATGATTGAATCCCAAGCCAAAAAATAAAGGGTTCAGGAATAAATAGGAGGACTATAGGGAAGAGCCAAACAACTATCCGATCGGAAAAGAGGCGTTTGGATTTGTTGTCTCTGATTCGGGGATCGAGTGATGTTGCACACCATTGGCAGGTGAAACACGGTTGATTTTGCTGTAATTTCGGAAGAGGAGAGGTCTGGTACTTTTTCAATCCTTCTCTTGACTGAGTCAGCCTATGTTTAGGATGCGCTAGGCACAGGGTGCGATCCCAGGGGAAGCCTTTTGGCTGCTACGCTATGACAACCGCATCTGCTCGCCTAGTGTGCCCGAGCAGGTCATGAGCCTTGCTTGCACCGTTCCCATGATCGGTTTGACCATAGAGCAGAGTGATTTGCGTTTGTTCTCTTTCACAGGGCAAGACTTGGACTGTGTACCAAGAGGTGTATTTGGCTCAAATGTTCTACGAAGAGATAAACAATTTTTTCTTCGGTGCAACGGGTTGGAGGATCGGGGGGGGGGGGGATAGGCAAGAAAATTTAGTATAGGATGTGGACAAAGGTTGCGCAAACGTAATATAATTTCCATTTGGTAAATAGCGGTTTTGCTCGTATCTAAGAGATGCGAGACATTCTAATGATATTAATAAATTTCGTAATCAATAGAGTAAGCAAGTGGACTATCCCGATTCAGGCTGCCTAATAGCAGCCAAAGCCTTCGAGGGTGGCTCTACCCCCCATTCCCTCGCCCGTTCCTGGACATCCATTAAAACATTCTCCACTCGGACTCGGTCGGTCACGCTGATCGAGGCAGTGCTTGCCATCTTTCGCAGAATATGTGTCCACGCAAGGTCCAATTCTCGTAATGCATGCTGAATCTGTGCACTCTCTTGCTCTGGGAGGGCTCTAGGGGGGTGCTGTCGTAGTGCGGGGAAGAAGCTGGGGATATAGTCGGTGAGGATGTCCGAGGTGAGATTGAGAAGCAGTTGCACGGCAACGGGAACTGAGGGGAGAGAGAGAATCGTGACGAATATTTGATGGATATCATGCCATAGAGCATCGAGATCTTTGTAGTAATTCTCTGTATCATCCCCAGGGATCCGCCATAAACTGCGATGGAAGCACGAGCAGTGCATGCAAAATATAAAAAAGTCGCAGGGATACTGGTATTAAAATCTGGAATCACATCAAGAATGTCCTAATAATCAAACCTCATGCGAACTCTTCTTGTGACAAGCAGTATTGCATCCTCCAGATGAGTTATGGCTTCTCGCTCTGTTTGACGCGAGCCTTGATCGAGAATATCCGCAATGCTTCTCTCATTCAAATTCGCACCCGTCATTATATTTGTGACAAGTGGCAAAGTCAATTGAAATGAAAAATTGGGTAGCCAAAAAATTCACGTCACGTCAGGGCAGTTAACATTCCCATGACAACTCCATTAGAAGAGTACAAAATTAAGAATGCACCGCCGAATCTCTACTACATCCCGGACATAATCACGCCACAAGAAGAGGAATATATCCTCTCCAAAGTAAGTCCTGGTTTAATTACAAAGCATGGTTGGTGGTCCTTAACAAGCTTTCAAGCAGGTCTACACCGCCCCTAGGCCAAAATGGGTTGTGCTCAAAAATCGTCGACTCCAAAACTGGGGAGGTGTCCCCAGCGATAAAGGAATGTTCCAACAGCCGCTCCCCACATGGCTAACCTCCATTCCCTTTGCGAAATTCCGTCAGCTCGGAATATTCCTCGATCCTCCCCCTACAAACACTCCATTTGATCCAAACCATGTATTGGTGAACGAATATCTTGCGGGACAAGGAATCATGCCTCATGAGGATGGCCCGATCTATTTTCCAACTGTCGCCACCATTTCCTTGGGATCGCATACCGTGCTCAACTTTTATCGTAGAGGAGAGACCACTCCCATTTTCTGTCTGTATCAGGAGCCGCGCTCTCTACTTGTGCTGAAGGAGGATATGTATAAGGAGTATTTGCATGGGATCGAGGAGCTGATGGTGGACAATCTTTCAACTCCCCCCGCCACTATCCTAAATCCTGAGCGATTGCCACCTGGCGTGGATGAACGGAGAGAACTAAGACGCACCAGCCGAGTTTCGCTCACCTATCGTAAAGTGACCCGAGTGGCCAAGACTAAACTATTCCGATAGGTTCCATAGGCTAGACTCGTTTTATTTTATATTTTCTCTATTGGTTGTTCCCCCTTACTTTTTGCTTTTCCAATGTAAGATTTGTCACGGAGAAAGAGTTCATTAAGATAACAGGAGACAGTGAAAAAAAAAGCAGATTTTTACAGATTATACAGTAAAAAGTAAAGAAAGCAAATACAAGTGCGCTCTACCTGATATATGTATATATACAAGCCAAACAAGTTTGTGCGGGGGATATGTCCCAATATTACGATGCTTACACTTACATCCTTAGGATTTTAAGGCTTCGGCTTGTCTGTTTCTGAGTTGAGTGATATATGAGAAGTGGGAAACCATGGTCTCTAATGTAATCTGGGAGGCCTACCTTTATCGCCCGAGAGCGAAGTGATGGCGTTCTTAATCTCCTCCTTCATTTTTTTGTCAAAATTCTCAGAATCGAGTAGAGAAGTGGTCAGCCTGAGCGCAGAGTCATAAATATGGCTCCTTTCGAAGTAATAAAATAAATATCGAAGTTGAACATTTCCCTTAAAGCAATACAAGACAACCAACCGGTCGACATGCTTCAGCATGGTGATATGAAATTCAGCAGGATTCATGTCAAGCAGAGCGGGATCATTCTTGATGGCATCTTGAACAAGCTCTTTCAACTCTTGTATGATTTCCTCGCCTTTTTTCTTCACGGTTCCCAAAAAAAAATAATGATTCAAAATGGATGAGTTAGGATTGGAGAATGATGGAATTCTTACATGATGCTTGAACTCCTCAAGTAGCAGCGTCCGAAACTCGTCAAACTTTCCCTCCCGTTTGAGCTGGAGAATTAGCTGGTCCTCGGTCAATACCATGATTTTTATTTTAGGACCAGAGACAAGGCCCAATCTGCCGTGACTGCCAAGGAAAAGAAAAAAGGAATGGGTGACGTGCTAAATGGGAGCGTATAAGGCAAAACGCGAAGAAGAGGTCATCATTTCTTCTCTCTTCCCTAAAACTCTACAGTTTGATAGTGGAATGTCAACCCCATCGGATCATTCAATTCCCAATATAGATACAGCATCTGCACCGCACCACGACTCCAACGATCCCCTCACCTCGCCTACGCAACTCTTCCACAGCACAATGGACCAGCTCGCCAATTTTGGGCAGAAACTCAACCCACTTGCCCAAAGACTCAATCGTGGATTCGGTCAATTCCGTCAGGTAGATAAGAGATTGGATTGATATGCTGGTTGGATTTAAGCCTCATTTATTTTATGTTCCACTTTTCCGTGCGCGTAATAGTATGCTCAAGAAAAGATGGGCACCATCGAGGACGTGACCGAGCTGCCTCAGGACTACAAGGAGCTTGAAAAGGTATGTTCTTCCATTTCTGGATGAAAAAGCTGCCACATCTCATTCCCTCGCTCGCTTTTCTCAATTCAAGCGTGTCGATGCCCTTCGCAACATCCATCAAGGTCTTCTTCGCGTCACCCGCACCTACACCACCCGAAGCTACGACTACCCGGCTCAGCTTCAAGAATCCCTCGTTGAGATGTCTCGCACGGTCGGCGATCATCTCCAGCTACTGACACTCTCTCCTGCTGAGCGCGCTGAATTCGAAGGCGCCCAGGCCCACAAAGCCCAACTGGAGAAGCAAGCCCCGAAGACATTAGCTCATGCATTATCTAGGGCATGTACGCAAGGCGCCGAGCAAGTTGGAGCGGAGGAGCCACTAGGAGCGGCCCTCTTCAAATGTGCTGCAATTCAAGAGAAAGTTGGCGATGCGCGGTTGAGAATGGACGACGAGGTAAAAGCGATTTTACCCATTGAGCCCAGCATGAGGGCTCTAGCCGAGTTCGAATAATGATTCACGTCTTCGTTTATTTGACATGTAGATCACAGCCAAGTTTGTTCAGCCTTTCAACACTACGCTTAACACGCTGCTTGCCCGCGCAATGAAGGCTCGCCGCAACGTTCAGAGCCAGCGGCTGAATCTTGATGCGATTCGTGCGAAGCATCGCTCTGTCCGCCCAGAGAGAGCTGAGGCCGCACAGGTCGAAATCGAACAGGCAGAGGATCAATTTGTGGCCGCTGTCGAAGAGGCAACCACACTCATGAAGGCGGCGCTTGACTCGCCCGAGCCGCTGCGCAATCTCAGCGATTTCGTCGCCGCCCAGTTGGCCTACTTCAAGGAGGCCACCGAGTTGCTCACGAACTTGGCTCCAGAGCTGGACGAGATTCAGGTCACGCAAGAGGCCATCTATCGGAACAGCCGGAATGAATAGTGCACATAGACAAAAATCGGACGAGCGTGCGATGGGGTGCGGATGTAAGGTTTATTAGTTTTTTTTTTTTTAGCGTTAGGCTTCTTATCGTTATTCGCCTTTTGAATGATTTTATTTTTTTGTTAGTGTATTCCTTTTTAATAAAAAAAAAAAAAATAAGCCTTTTCCACCATTTTCCTCTGGGGGTGAGGTATCGAGTACTGAGTTTGCATTCTAGAAATTCATAAAATATTCTCTACTGCCATTTCGAATCATAGAAAAAAAAAATCAAATTAACTCAATCACACGCTGGCATGACACGAGTAGAGAACAAAGGCCATATATCCGCGCCGCCAACCTCACACCATGAAACGATGATAAATAAGTACAAACACAAAAAGATGGGCTATACTCAAGAAAAGAACACTTTATGCACCTATATATATATTTAAGTATAAATAGAAGGAGGCGGGGGAGGGGGAAGGGGGGTGGGAGCAAATCATAACTTTGGTGTTTTCAATGAATACCAAAATGAAAATGCGCTGCACCGCTATTCGCCTAACTCCAGTCAATTATCCGGCTCCGTTTTACCAGACGCACTCGCTGTCGCTACCGTATCACGGAACGCGCACAGCGCGGTAGCCACGGGGATCACCTTGCGCACCCGGCGGATGAGATCATTCATTTTCTCCTGCTTCTGGGCATCGAGTCTCCTCTGTGCTAGCTTATTGCGGCGGCTCTTGGTGGGCCAAAGTAAAACGGTGCGCTCAAAGGACCACCAGCTATACACATAATCCAATATAGAACTTATCATGAGAAATGGCGAAGAAGCAGCATCGCAGAAGAAATGAATCGTACCGGAATAGCTGCACCTTGACAAAGTCAAGCACGAACATGTAGGCCAGCGAAACTCCCATCACGGCCAGACCCCACCACCAGCCTATCGGAGCAATACCTTCTTTCTCACCAAATATACCATAGATGGACATGAACCTGTGGAAAGGAAAAGGAAAAGGATCAGGGGTTAAGCCAAAATGAAGACAAAGGGCCAGTGGAAAAGGACAAGTGTCCGGGAAAACTCACATCGCAAACACCTGGGTGGCCAAGATGACAATGGTGAACACCACGGAGGGAAGGTTCTGCCAGATGTATCCCGGGATGCGAGTGGAAAAGATGACAAAGTGCGGGCAGGAGGAGATATGCAAGTACATGATGGTGTGAAGCTCGTTGTCGGTCACGTGAAATGCATCCCTCGCGACGTAGAAGTGGGCGAACGACATGGCCGACAAGAGGAGTGCCAAGACCACGCTCATAAACATCAGTTGGCCGAGACGCCACTTGTCGGGGCGTGCCGAGATCTGGGTGTTGTCCCACGCGATCACAATCGTGGCCGCATCATTGAGCACGCAGATGAGAATTAGGAGGAGAGGGGGCATCTCCCATTGCTCGATCAGCGTGATCAGAAAGAAGAAGATGAGGAAGTGGATGGTGGACGTGATACGGTAGAGGGCGTAGGATCGCATGCGTTGGAAGATGGCGCGCGAGGTCTTGATTCCGTCGACGATGGTCGAAAGCCCCGGCGCAAGCAGAACGATGTCGGCGGCTGAGCGAGCGGCATCCGTGCAGCCATGCACCGCGATGCCGACGTTGGCTTTCTTGAGCGCTGGCGCATCGTTCACTCCGTCTCCCGTCATGCTCACCAACAGTCCCTTCTTTTGAAGCAGCTCCACCACACGGTACTTGTGCTCGGGAATCACCTGGGCAAAGCCATCGGCGCGCACGCAATGCTCTGTCACCTCCTCCTCCGACTTGTTTGGGTCTACGAGGTGGTTCGCATCGAGAATAACCCGCTGCATTCCAAGGCGATGCGCGACCTCCTTGGCAATGATCAGCTGATCCCCGGTGATCATCTTCACGTTCACTCCCATTTTCTGGCACTCGACGATCGTGGCCGCCGAGTCGGGCCGGGGCGGGTCCAGCAGCGAGATCATCCCGACCAGCTCGTATTGCTCGATGTCGCCCGGGATCGTGCGTGCCACTCCAAGAGCACGCAACCCACGACGAGCGAGGGCATTCACCGCGCGCACCGCGTCATCGTTTCCACCGACCAGCTTGATGATCACCTGAGGGGCGCCCTTGGCAACCTTGAAGACCTCCTTGGTCTCCAAATTCGCAACCGTCGCGTTCGTCATCTTGGTGACCGGGTTGAATGGCAAGAAGGAGGTGACCTTGTAGCCGGGAACTTGGTGCGGGTTGGGCCGATTCCGAAGTATCTCGAGTTGCTCCTCGGCCGCCCTGCGCACCGCGCTCTCGATTGGATCGTTGGCCCCGGGCTCCGCAGCAAGGTAGGAGTAGAGGAGAATGTCGTCGGCCGAGAAGCCAGCGCACAAGTAGGGCTCATCGAATGTGAGCTCGTTGAGGGTCAGAGTGCCGGTCTTGTCCGAGCACAGCACCGACACCGATGCCATCTCCTCTACGGCGGTCAAACGCTTCACAATGACCTTTTTGCGCGCAAGCTGCTTCGAGCCGAACGCCATGGTGACGGACATGACGGTAGGCAGCCCGACGGGGATGGCGGCGATGGTGAGGATGAGAATCTTCTTAATCGAGTTGAGGGGGTCGCTTGCATGCGAGATCCCGAGCAGATACCCGAGCAGCACCACCACCATGATCACGGTGATCAGAATGAGGAAGTTCCCGATCTTGTTGACGATCTTCTGGAAGTGGCCTTCTTCCGTCGTGATCGCCATGAGGTTGGCCGCACGCCCGATGAAGGTCTGGCTCCCCGTCTTGGTCACCACGGCCATTTGCTGGCCCTGCTTGATGACGGACGACGAGTACACGGTGCCGCCCTTGTTCTTGGAAACGGGGAGCGATTCGCCGGTGAGGGCAGACTGGTCCACCTGCAGGTCTCCCTCGGTGGGCTCATGATTCACGCCAATGCCCAAGAGACGCGCGTCCGACGGCACGATATCGCCCAGTCGGAGCACAATGATGTCCCCGGGCACAAGCTCCGCAGCGTCCAGCTCAATCAGCTTCCCATCACGCCACACTTTGGATTTGAGCGCAAGGCTTTGCTTCAATGCGTCGAGAGCGCTCTCTGCCTTTGTTTCCTCGACGAACCCGATGGTCGCGTTGACAAACAGCAGGCCAAGAATAATCCCGAAATCGATCCAGTCGCGCGCGACGGCAGCAAGGATACAGGCCACCTCGATCAAATACGCGATGGCGCCGGTGAAAAACCCAAGGAACTTAAGGAATGGGTTGGTTTTCTTCTCCGCGAGTTCATTGCGGCCAAATTTAGCGAGGCGCTCGGCTGCCTCCTCGGAGGTAAGACCCTTCGTAGGATCTGTGTGGAGCAGCTCCTCGAGTTCAGGCGAGATTT
Source organism: Calcarisporiella thermophila (assembly GCF_041956535.1). NCBI lineage: Eukaryota > Fungi > Calcarisporiellomycota > Calcarisporiellomycetes > Calcarisporiellales > Calcarisporiellaceae > Calcarisporiella > Calcarisporiella thermophila. The sequence goes on from NW_027192202.1 coordinate 511,687, forward strand.
CATCCTCATGTTCATGGTGCTCGACATGTTCGAACTCTACTCCGCCCTCTTTCTTCTCGCTCTCTTGCGGCTCCTTTTCATCCTGCTTGCTATCCACTTTCGAGCGGGTGTCGGAGGAATTCGGGCTTGTGGGAGTCACCTCGACCGTGTCGGTGGAGGATTCCTCAATTATACTGTCATGAGTGTGCTTTTCGTTACTAGCGGGCATTTCCAGGGGATATATTCCGTTGAGAGGAGGGGATTGATACCAAAAAGAATGGCGCAAGTGTCAATGCCTGCTCGAAGAATGAAGAAGAGATCTAGGGCACGGAAAGGTGTCTAAGGCAGGAATTAAATGAGAAAACCAGAAAACCAGAAAAACGAAGTCAGATTCCCTGAAGTAAGAAGGATGAATTTAGTTTGTTGAAAGGAGATTTCATAAACGTTTTTCAGGACACTACTACTTTTTTAGCGAGTAACTTTATCACAGAGGTACAAAAAAATTACTCAATATGGGGCTGTTCGCACAGGGGCATTTAATATTAAGCGGGGGGAGAGAAGGAGTTATATTCGAAATAGGAAAAAAAAATAAAAGGAGAAATAAAAGGAGAAATAGTAAGAAGAAAAAAAAGAAATGCGGGGTATATAGAAAGCCCTTTATATCCGTAGTAGTTGAGAGGAACAGAAATGAAGATAACCAACTACTCCACACCAAGTGTGGCGTCGGCTGAACTTTTTTATTCATTAATCTCCTTATGCCAAAATTTTCATATATTGGGTTTGGCCAATAAGACAATATTAAGGTCTTGGCAGAATTTATGGTTGATCGATATACCACTAGGTTTAGGTGGAGTGCGCGATTTTTCATGGTGTTGTAATAAATTGTTTTTATTTTTTTTATGTTCCGTCAGCGTATTATCTGGCACTAAGCTGTTTTATTCCATCCGAATGCCAAGAGTAAACTAAAACAATGATATGTGTAGTGGGAAAAAAAATATAGACGGTTTGACAATAATGTATGCTTAACACTATTTGAAACACGCATCCTGGTCGCATTTTACAGCCTTGTCCATGGTCCCTGACGTAATGATCCCACCCGCGTGCTGGTTCTTCTCCAGCTGCTGCTGCTCGGAAACAATCTTATTAAGCGTGAGCCTGTCCTCTTCCGCTATATTTGCAATGGTGGCACATGCGGTGAACAGTTCCGAGAGTGGGACGAGGTCGCCAAAGCTTTGCTCCCTGTATTCATACACTGCAAAAGGAAGGAAGACAGAAATCAGAATGATGTATAGCCTCCCTAGCCGGGCCAAGCTTGCTTAAATGAGTATTGTTTACCCGGGCCACCGCTGCCTTGCCTCAAAACGTATAATCCGCCGTAATGGAACCCGTCACCCTGCAAGTTTCCGTTCACGCCCTATTGTTATGGTGCAGGTTCACGCTTAACAGTAGTGTCACATGCGCAAAGAGCAAACCAGTATCTACCGATTTCACAAGCGAGCGATACATCGAGGTCCACATCCCCAGCTTGAGGAAGTTGCTCATACTGGCGACGCGCGGCTTCCCTCCCCCGAGGGCCGCGTAGAATCCCTTGTCCTTGTCCCAGTACAGCTCCCCGTTCCAATATTCATTGAATTCGTGAGCACCAAGCTGCTCGTGTACTACGGCAAGCACGCGGAAGCCCTAAAAGAGAAGGTTTTTCAATGGCGTCAGAAATCGGAAGGTACTCCGGCCAAATGGGGAGAAGGGGAGGGGGACGGGAACTGACCATCCGCTGCTCAAGAAAGTCACGGTGTTGACGTAGCAAAATAGCCTATGACAATAAAAGATATATGAATCCATAGCCTCCATTGGGTGGGTTTGAAGGAGCAGCTAGGGCCAACCTGCTCGCGACAAAAGAGACAGCCAGGGCGACGGACTGAAGAAGGCAGATAATGGAGAAGGGTGGAGGGTTAATTGCATTCCATGGCATTTTGTGTAATGAAGGAAATTCCATGTCGGGCTTATTTCTACACACCCACTAGCACCACGGTTGGCTTGTCTTGCCAGAGATTCGTGGCGTTGAAGCTTTCGTCTTTATCCAGGTCATGAAGGGTAATGGATTCGAGAAGTGAGTATGGGGTGAGTTCTTTGGAAACGGTCATTGTGAATGGTGAAGACGAGAGTTCGAATTAGGCTTCTTTTTATTCCATTGAGGCTCTGAGATACAATTTTCATAAATCAAGCAGAGGGGGGATATAAACAAAGATTTCACATGGATCGAATAGAAGGAAATCGAACGACCGCTCTAAGGGGGCAACGACAAATAAGGGATGCCGTCACGAAAAAGAAATATTGGCTGACTGAACTGTAAAATTGGAACTCCTCGAGGGAAACGTCGGAATGGGCTCTTAATAAGCAGAAATTCGCAGTTGTTCCGCACGCTAGTTTGCGGTTGCCGCATGCGACGGCAGGCAGTTGAAAATCTTGTTGACCTGCTCGGGGCCGAAGATGGTCGATTCCAAGTCACGGATCAATCCCGTCTCCACGTCGTAGCACCAGGCATGCAGATACACTCTCTGCCCGCGATGCCACGCGTCCTGGACAAAGCCAGTGTGGGCGACCTGCTCCACGGAGCGCATGGTGTTAAGCTCGATCAGGCGACGTTCGCGGGAAGCAGGGTCAAGAGATTCGAGCTCACTCGCATGGGCTATATGGAAATGGCGGAATGAACAAAATCAACATCACGTCGACTCAATGCACGCACGTACCTTTGTAGACATCCTTGATAGTGCGCAGCCAGTTATCAATCAGCCCGTACTGCTTGTTTTGTAGTGCAGCTATGCACCCTCCGCACTTATAGTGGCCTGCATGAGGCTCGTCAGCATGGAGCATATACTCGGTAGTGGATGAATTTCTACTCACCGCATACGATGATGTGCTCCACCTTGAGAACTTCAACCGCATACTGAATGACCGACAATGCGCTCAAATCGGTTGAGGTCACCACGTTAGCAATATTACGATGAACAAATAGCTCGCCGGGACTGGTTTGAACAATTTGATCCGATGGTACCCGGGAATCGGAGCATCCTATCAAAGAAAATAAGATGCTGTGAGATTTGGCATGATGACAAGTCCTGTCCCTCTTTTTTGCTTACCTATCCAGAGAATTTTTGGTTGCTGTCCTCGAGCCATCTCTTGGAAGAGCGTTGGGCGCTGCTTTTGGAGGGTGAAAGCCCAGTTCCGGTTGTTCTCCAAAAGGCCTTTAAGATCGCCATCGTTGGCCGCAATGGGGTTGGGGGAGTTGATGGGTGTATATATAGCCTCTGCTCACAGTAATATAACCTCTTGTAAGCGTGTGCCAAAGAATAGAGCGATGCATGCTTGGACTCTACCTTTGTTCTCTTCGGCCTGCCTCTGGGATTCTGTGTCTATATTGCGACTATTCTCAGCCTCGACAGCAAGAAGGGTGTTTGAGGAATTAGTAGGATCAGTCATATTGTTAGAAAGGCAGAGAAGGATGATCAATAAAATAAGTTGATTGAGAGGGAAGGAGGGATTGTCGATGTTTATCACGTTGCGCTTTTATGGGCCGCTTTCACCTTTTTTATGGGGCAAATTATCAGATAGCGATGGGTACATGGGAAAAGCTCTGGCCCAATTCCGGATTATCGGAGAGTATACAATTTGTAGCGTCATATCCGTATCCATCCCAATTTCTCCCCATCTTTTGTGAAGCCTCCAAATTAAAAAGAATATTCTAGTAGTTCTATGGTTTCAACCCACATCTTTTGTACGTATTAATAATATGCACAAGTCACTTAACTAGGGAAGATCGTATGTGGGGGGGGGGGAATATCTTGAGGGAAAATGGCCAGGAGGATTTTCTTTCACCAAGTAGGCAAAATGAATCGGATCAAACGAGATCCGCCCGCTTTCAAATGCGGTTCTGCTCTGCCCTGAATGCCCGTCTTTTGGGCTATATTTCTTGCCGCCGAATAGGGAATAGACATTTTCCCATGGAAGGACAGTTTAGTGGGTTACCAAACGCACAATATGTTAATAACATTAAGATTGGAGTTAGATTTTATATCTAGATATTTAAGCGGCATTATTTCTTTATTATACATGTACACTAATGCAAGCTTAAACGGGCATGAAACTGGACAGGTCGAAGCTTCGCTGAGATAAATACATTCATCCACTTTCCAAGACTTTTTTCCCCCGAAACCATATTGTCGTTACAAAAGAGGTTTAGGCATTCGCGGTTCAAAGGCTAAAGTAAGCGAGAATAAAATGAAATAGATTAAATGAAAACCCAAAGTTAAAAAGCTAAGGTAAGATGAGATGACTTAAAGAGGTACGACATACCTTTCTCGTCCAATAATCGTTGCTGCTGGCAACATGCCTCCACCCATTGAGTAGTTACTACCCGAGGGACACGCTTTCGGCTATAATTTAGATAAAATGGGTCAAACAAACAATTTTGGTTCTCTGGCTCTAGGTGGTTTACCCTCGGAAACTTTCACGTATCCTATCCAAGCGAGTCATGTCATTCTCATCAACAACTACGTGGGTAATATCTTCTTCAATTCTGCCTCCATCGCAGACAACTTGCCCACCATTCCACCGGATAATAATGGAGATTCGCTTTACACTGTAGGCATTTTCATAAATATTAGGCTAATCCATTATTAAATGAATAAGATCATACCAATTGTCATTCGCCAGACTTTCACTCTGTCTGGTAAAAGCATGTGGATTCCGTGGAACATCCAAATAAATAATGAGAGGACGGAAGAGATTTCCAGGGAGTATATCATCAAACGCATCCTCAGCAATAGCGTCGATGAGGGAGTTTAGGGGACCTATGCCCGTAAGAGAGGTGGACTTATCCAATGTCATTCCCCCAAAGATCTATTCAAAAAACGGAATAAGTTGGGATTCATGGGATCTTCCCTGCGCAACACAAAGCTAGCCTTTACCTCCCGTAGCGATTCCACCGTTAAATCCTCGGTATAGCTATCGCCCCAAGGATCCAACTGCTTTCGGAATTCACTTTGTCGCTTGTCAGTAACATGAAGCATGTATCTAATAAGATAGAAATAGGTAAATAAGATGAAGCCCCTGACTATTGGCAGAGTAGTTCGAACTTTGGTTTGAGTGGAATTAGCTCGCGAGCAGTAATACAGTCTAGCAACCACTGTGTTTTGACTATATCATGTGTGTTCTTTTGGATGATGGCTTGCGCCCGAATATCTATGATGAACGTAAAAAACTTGAGTAAACCATTCGATGAAACAAGCAGCGGCTCCTTTCCCTCTCCCATCCCACATTACATTTTGGATCGTCCACTATGGCCAGCAAATCCCTCTTCACTTTCGGGTTTTGGTAGAATTGTCCTCCATGCTTTTTAATGAGAGTCTCAAGTTCTTGTTTAGAATACGCCTCGTTCCCCTTGAGTATCACTAAGAAAAAAAAGGTGAGATGATAAAAGTTGAATAAATGAAAACTCGAACACATACAAAAAGCCATGTTGTTAAAAATATCCGATTCCACCTCCACTTCAGAAGTGTTGGCAGCTAAGAATTCCTTTGGCACAGTATATTTTGTAGCCTGATACATAATATACATTAATAGATTCACTCAAGGGGTCCACTGGGAGTACACGAATACCTTTCGGGTGCCCGATCTTTTCGATTTTACTTGTCTAACCACAATTGAAAAAAAGAATGCAAAACATAAAAAGTTAGTTATCAAGCAAAAGCAAGAATGAATGAAATGAACTCACTCCTGTGTGTGCTTCAAAAAACTATTTGTTCTTCCTAGGTCCTCTTGGTGCAATTTGATGAGCTCTCTCAGGGTTAGCCCATCTTTAGTATTCTTATCATCGCGGAATCTGACAAAGCGAGGAAACCGTAAAGAGTATCCTGATCCCATCATCGCTGGGCAAAGTGGGAAGGCATATAAATATCAAGAATATCAATTAAAGATAGTTCGGTGAAGGGTCTGCTTACGGTTAAGGAGAATGCTGCCAACTTTCAACTCCACTACGATGGACTCGTTGGGATGTATATAGACATCAGGTTTGTCTCGAGAGCCGCTCCCAAAGCCTAGCCAAGTTGGCGGGTTGGTAGGGTTGAAGCGCTTCCAACTGGTAAGCCGTTGGCTACGGGAAATGAGCAAGAGTCTTCAGTCGCTGAAAGAAGCAAGAGTGTTTTCTGCACCTACTTGAATTCATCCAACTGTTCGTTCGAATATCCGGATCCAAACCGACATAGAGTCAACCATCTGTTGGTTCACAATAGTCCAGAATTAATAAGAGAAGACGGAGGGGATCCAACAAAATTTTAAAAACACACTTCTCAGAGTCTGAATCAGAGTCACGGACTGCGCAAAGAAAGTGGGAGAGCTTATCTCCACGTCTTCCCGCTCCATAATATCCTCCTAATGAATACAGTATCAACCCAAATCCACAATAAATCGTCCAACAGTATACTCACCCACAATGACTACATCCAAATTATCAACAAATTCATGCAGGTAGTCAGGCTTCAGCTTGATCCAGCTCTTTGTCCGTTCATTTAATACATATTTGCTCTTGGGATTTTTGATCATCAAACCTTCATTCCTAAGATCAGATCAAAAGTTGAACCCAGCCAAAAAAAATCATCAAAGCAAACTTAGTTTACCCCTCCAGGATTGTCTGCTCGAGTGCATCATCGATATCTTTTTTAGTTGAGCCAAGATTATGTGGCAATATCATGATATATCCCTTTTTATCTTCGACAATACGCCTGGCAATTTCGTAGCGTTTATCAAGAGGTTGGTCGAGCAGTGGTGTGCCGTTGCAATAGAGTGCGTCAAATATAACAACTGATATATTATACACAAGTTTAGTTTATAGCAGCCGCAGGTAATTGATGTAGTTTGATACGTACAGCAAGGACGTGGCTTGTCTGGGTCCACAGACATGTCTGAGGAGTATAAATTTTAAAAAGAGAGAGGAGATTAACAAGACAAGGCTTAAAAAGAATTTATCGCGCTATTCACCTAATCCAACCGATTTTAGAGTGCCAAATTCAAGAAAAATATCTATTATTGGGTCGTATGCAACCATTTCGCCATCCAATATAACACTGAGCACAGTAGGGGTTAGAAAATAATCGACGACGGTCGACCAACTGCTATACAAACCTGTCAATATTTTGATGAAATTGATCATATATGAATGGCGTCAGAGAGCCTTCATCTTTGTTTGCGCCATAAATGTAGGTATAATCTTTTGCATTCCTAAAGTTGGGATGAACATGAGGTCAAGTTAATTTGGACATTCATGAGGTCATATATATTACCGTGACCAATACTGAAACTCTGCACCCTTCACGTGGAGTTGTATTCGCTCACCGTCTAATTTCTGTTCAAGCCAAAAAGGTTCTTTGTTCATGGCCTCCGGAATTTGATCGATAGCGTCCACACGCGAAGCCAGCATTGGTTTAAAAGGCAGAAATATCGAGACAGGCTACGGCGGAAAGAGGTGCAGAATGTATAATGTGATGGTCAAACCAAATAAGCCATATAAAGATTACCCCAGTGTGGAGTCGAACTTGAGGATCAAAGAGATCCTCACATACTTTTTTCAGGTCACTGCAAGTATTGAAAAGATCGTATGCGTCCGGATGAAAAGCCTTGAAAACGGTTCTCTCACTGATTCCAATCTTTAAATCTTAAAATAAATATGAGCATATGAGAAAATGGCTCGATAAGCAAGGATCCAAACCTTTTAATATAATTCTAATAATCCACTTTTGTTCCGTGGCAGAGCATTCGAGGAAAAACCGTCGAAGAACGGAAGCTTGGGTATCTCTGCGGAAACCAGCAAAAGCTTCAATATACTGCATATACATGGATAAGAGAGCAGTATATACTTGTCCACCGCATTACTGAGCCGATCTAGCTGCTCATTCACCTCGTAAATGGTCATAAAGCTCCTCCCTGTCAGAGTTGACCGCTTTGCAATAATACCGAATGCGATCTCCGCGAAATCACCAGCTAGTTTCTAAAAATGAAAATGAGTAGAGTATAGAGCTTGGAGGAGCGATAAGGCCCATATGATTGCTACCAATTTTTTGGTTCCAGGCAGACGCCAATGTATCAAATTTTTTGCGTCTTCAGAATCCTTTCCTAGGCCAAGGACATGCACGTAGAGCTTTGCTAACTTGGTCTCTTCCAGCTTGTACATCTTACGCCCTCTATCTATCTAAATTCAGGCAATTTGGGAATGAAATTCTGGTTCGAAAACATGGCTGTTTGGAATAATTAAGTGGGTTTTTACATGGGAGAGGATCAGCCTCATGGCCGGATAGATATCACCGAAATATCGCCTCCAACCCTTTGATGTAGACATGAGATAAAAGAACATCGTTAGCATAACAGTGTACATAGTTAACACATGGGGAGAGTTTTATTTACAGTAAAATATCTGTGCAATATGGCTTCTTTTCTTATTTTGCCTTGCATGCCAGACATTAGTTCGAAGAGTCGAGCAAGATCCGAAAAGAGGGGCTTTCTTTGAGTGCCTGGCAGCTGCGTCTGGGATTGAGTTAATTGAGAGGACGAAGATGCAGATGCGTCTGCATCTTCCGGCGAGATTGGTGACGCCTCTGACATCCCAAAATATGGCTAATTACATCGAGTTGAGTTCAAACGCGACAAACATTTTGGCCGCCAATTATTCTGTGACTCGCCCTTGGCTTAGGAATTAAATGAAATTACGCGTAGAACTCGAAAAAAGTATAGTATCAATTGTTTAAACTAATGGCCACGTTCCAAGACCTCATTGACCAGCTGGTTGCCGCACGTACCCCAACTGAACAAAAAGTGCCCACAAATTATGCGTAAGTTGTTCATTAAATAATCGAGTACTTTGAGTTAATTTTACGATGTTCATGTAACCAAAGGCCTCTGGAATTAACGGAAGAAGATATTGCAAAAACGCACGCGCTGCTTGACGGAATAATAATAAATCCATCTGTGCTCAATGAGGTTATGCGTGAAGATCCTGCACTATTTCCAAAGCATGTGAAGAGAGCACTCAAGCATAGAGCTCATCCAAAAAATGAAGAGTAAGCGAAATACTATAAAATTAATTCACATTATTCTCAAGAACACCATCTAATGCTCTTTGCCTTGCCACTAAAGTCGAACCCTCCAAGCAGTAAAGAGAGATTTGGAGGCTATGAAAACAGAGGTTAGCCAGCTTAAGAGGGAAGCGGAGAAGTTTCCAATGGTAATCAACATACTAACATATATCATTTTAACTTGGGTTGACCTAGTTTCCCGTTCACGTAATTCTAGGATAACCGATCAACAAAAGACCCATCTGAAGTCCTATCAAACTTAAGTGACGTACAGGGAAAGCTCACACGGCATATCCAAGAGTTTTGCTGTATGTATGAAAAGGAGATTGCGCAGTGGGTCAAACATACATCTTCTGAAGCGGATTCAACAGGTACTTTTATTATCTATTGTATGCTTTCCATGTCTCTCACCACCTTTGTCAACCATTTAGGTCAACAGCTTGGCCATTCTGTAGAGAAAGCTTATAAGAATTTCACAGTGCTGCAATCAGTAAGTAGAGACTACAAAAAAAAAAGTGGGTGAGATTGGTTTTAACGACTTTCTATCGTCCTCAGTTTCTCCGTGATCTAGAGAATGTTCGCGCATCGCATAAAGGCATATTCAATAGCCCGGCCACAAATAATATTGAGGCGAGCCGAGAGACGGTAAGAAGGCTAGAGGAGATGGAGAGTATTTTGATGCGGTCAAAGGAGCTACTGTAATTCTATATCCTCCTGTAAGATATATTTGAAGATATCTCATAAAAATTTCACTGTTGTGCTAGAGAATTGAAGGGAGTTGAAAATAATCTTTGAACATTGTTTTAATAAAGTAAAAAGAAGAATATAATAGAACACGATGGATCAGGTAATTTTATTTACTGCTTGCCAGTCTTTTGAGCCTTGAGGACCTTCTTGACGATCTTCTGCTCCTCAATCAAGAAAGCACGGACAATACTAAAGTTGAAAAATGAGGGTTATTAAAAAATGCCCAGCGCAAGCGATCTCACAAAACAGCAAACATACCGGTTGCGAACGCAGTGGGCGCAGCGGCTTCCTCCGTAAGCACGGTTGACGGTCTTTTCGCGCTTGGAAAGAGTGGCATACTTGCGGGGGCGGAGGCAGGGGAGCTAGAGGAGAAGATGCATCCATCATTAATCCAAACAAATCGGGATCATCTGGTCCACCCATTCACTTACACCAGCGAGAGTAAGGCCGCAGTCACCGCAGCGGGGACCGTTGGCAGGCTTCGTCTCGTACAAAAAGCGAAGACGACCACCTTGAAGTAAGAAAGAGGACCGATTCAGTATTAAGTCAAAATCAGAAAAGCCAGCATGGATGCTTTACCAGGCGTCTTAATGATCCGGGTACGGTTTGACCGGGTGTTGTAGGAGAGGCGGCGACGATAGGTAAGACGCTGGGCCATTTCTTATGGATTTATCTTCGTCTAATCGATCAAAGGAAGGAGCATTAGCACACTCGCAAAAGGACGTATCACTGGGGATGGATGGAAGAGCGCAATGCATCCATCACGAGTTCATACATATCAGGCATCCCGCCTCCACCAGCACCTCTTTTTTTGTTCATATCTTACCTCTTGGAAACGATGGATTACAAAGAGGAGGAACTTCTTGTGGGAAGTAAGCTGTAACTTTTTTCACTCTCGAATTTCGAATCCAAGCCACAGTGTCTGAAGTGGGATCTTAAGTCCCAATTCATCAAATGTCTCAAAAAATTCAAAGACATTGATATAACGATTGCTCACTGATTATTTTCAACTATTTTCAATTATTTCCATTTAATTCACTGCAAAGGAGGGACTCGAGCATGATATTCCTCTCCCCTTCTTATTTCAATCTGGCATAGATATTTTTTAAGGCAACCCATTATATCTTGAAACCACTTTCGCGATGGACTATTTCTCGAAATTCAAGCGAAAGATATCCGTTCCCAAAACCCAACCGACGAGCGCGATGCAGCTCGCAAAATTCCACAAATGCTGGAATTACGTTCACGTAGCTAATCTCCAGATTTTCCTACCGCCCCTATCGTTCCCTAATTATTTTCAAACTTATATTTAATGAACAGAACATCTTCTTTGTTGAGGACAAGAAGACCAATCTCCGAATTGAGCAGACAGATATCTCGAACAAGATTCGAACGTTAGTGGATCTGCTGGTTGACGAAGAGGCGCGTCTGGATGAAAGCACAACTGAGACAGGCGCTTGCATGGAATACTTCCTTAAGAACGGGGTGCTTTCGGTCCTTGTCAACCTCTCGGAAGCCGACTACCCCATTGGGATGCGCGGGGAAACGATCCGTACCGTCGCTAGCATGATAAACCTGCTCAATGATCGGTTTCTTGTGCACAATGCCGTGCATAAGCCCACTATTAAACTGCTGCGCACATGCATCATGGACGAGCGGCAGAGTGAATTATACCATGAGGATTTGGTTGATTTAATGTATATCATTTGCTCAAAAATCCACGGCTTCCCCGCCCTCCTCAATGTGTTCTTCCATGATAAGCAGTGGCTTACCACCCCACATCGACGTGCTCAGGGGAGAGAAGCAGCCCTGCCCACAATAGGCGAAGAGGAGGGAGATGATCGGCCCCTAGGGGATTCGCCCGCACGCAATAGGCCTCACAGTCTCGCCACCCCGCCACCCACTTCCCCCAATACCCCCCATCTCTCCATCAAGCGACCAGAGTACGAATTCCTACTCTTCTCCTATCTTCTGAAGTTTGTGCACCGTGAGGGCCGGGCGGGTGACTTTGCGCGCACCGGCCTACTCTTCCTCGTTGAGATGGCCACCGGGGCGCTGGGCGAGTTTATTCTCGAGAGTGATTTTGTGACCATCTTGGCGGCTGGGCTCGGGGCACTCTACTCGCAGTTGCCACGAAAACTCGTGGTCACTCAAGTTGCCGATGGGGACCCCGCACACTTTCTGCTTGCCTCTGACAACGATCCGAGCTCTCAGCCAGGCGGGATCGGGGTCGAACTCTCCTCCAATCCAGACTTCCAGACTCAACTGGATTCGTTCCAGAAATTGCTCGAGTTCTGCCAGGATGTACTCACCCGGTGCCCAAACACCGACATTTCCCTTGCTCTTCTACGCAATGTGAAGAAGCTCTTCCTGCAAAACATCCTATACCCTTCGCTTTTGGAGTGTTCGGATGCGGACGGCTCCACGGTTGCGGTGGTGTCCTACATTGATTTGATCCTGTGGACGCTGCAGCAGGACGAACTCGTGGATCTGGTGATGGGCTTTCTGATGAATGGAGAGAGAGCAGAGGATTCCTCGTACTTGCCGGGGGATCCGATGCCAGAGGACGGGTTTTCTCTGAAGGACTTGATCTTTTCGTGCCTGCAGTCGAGTTCGCAGCCGACCGTGATTGCCACCCTGAAGCTGCTCCACACTCTTATCACGCGCCATTGCCGATACTCGTTAAAGCTGCTGATGTTGGAGCTGGATGAGCCGCAATCAAAAGGACGCGCCGGAGACGAGGTCGAGAATGGCGAAGAAGTTGCCGCCGGTGGAGTGCCTGCCACCACCGCCACCACCATCGGGCACCACCTGCGGGAGCTCGAGATGTTTTTCTCCCTGATCACCTCCATTGACTCGACGTCTGCGGCTCTCGATAACTCCAGCTATGAGTGCTACCTTCGGGATGCAGAACTGGCCATCGAGGCCGACTTTTCCCACCAGCACACGCCCGCGGCCCCCCAAAAAGCGCCTACGAGCAGGCTCGAGAAAAGAAAGAGCTTCAAGTATGGTCAACGCCTAGACACGCTTAAGCCGCCGGTGCAAGTTCCACAAGAGGAGTCTCGCATTATTCCGAAGCACAGGTTGAGTTCGCGGGATCCTCTGCTAAAGATCCTTCAGGACTCTTTGTCGCACTACTTCGCCCATTCATCGGAGCTGAACCTGGTGCTGACAGGGGTGATCACCGCACTTGCGATTTGCCCCTATCGATCGTTGGAGGGCTGGCTCATCTTCCAGGAGAGCGATCGGAAGGGAGTGGATTCGTACGGGGAGGAGGACGGAAAGGTGCATGCAAGCGACATCTATGGTCGAAGACCGTTGACCTCCGAGACGGATTACGAGGATGAAAACGAGGACGAGGAGAGGGAGGAGGGCGACATGCACACGCTCGAAAACCGCGGCATTGCCAACGCCACGGCCCCCGCCATGTTCGTCTCATTTCCGCCGTTTTTCACGCTCCTCAAGACCCTCACCCAGCAGATTGAATTCTACCGCTCCGAGGTGGAGGGGTTCGACCGGTATCTCGAGGAGAGGCGCCGCGGGCTATTATTTGGCGAGAATTGGGAGGAAGAGCGACGAGAGGATCCCTCCGGCTCCCCCTTCTCCACCACGACCGCCTCCTCCACCGCCTCTTCCACCGTGGCGCAAGCACAAATGGCCGCGGCGGGAATGGCCGGGTTTTTGTCCCCGGGGAAGCGTGTGAGCAACCGCCTCCGGTCGCCGTCTGCAAGTCGCGCCGGCGGAAAACGTGAAGATAGCCCCAGCTTTCTGTCGCCCCAAGACCCCTCGGCCAGTCCCCACCCCGTCCGATCCACCCTCGCCCCCCACTCTCCCCTGCACCAACATGCTCGCAATACCCAGCGTATCCGTGTGAAACCCCTCTTCCCCCACCGATTTGTCAATCCAGGGGAGGCGGAGGAGCGCATTCTCGATCTGGAGGAGGACGACGAGGACGTGTTCGCCCCGAATCGGAAGAAGAGCGACCCAGAAAACGGACATCCAAAGGGCATCAAAGAGATCAGCCTAAGCAATTTGCTTAACAACGTGGTCATTCTTGAGGAGGCCATCAAGGAGATAATCGCCATTGTGCAGGTGAGGCGAAGTCTTGGGATCGATGAGGTGCGGTTTGCATGAGGTTGGTTGGCATTCTTTTTTTTCCCCCCTTTCTATCGCTTTTTTTTTTTGGAAATATATTATATCACCTTTAATTTCTCGCTGTAAAAGTTTCTAATTTTTTATTTTTACTTTTTTTTTTCTCATCCGCCTTCTCACTTTCTCTACTTTGTTTTGTTTTCACTTTGTTATTCCACTTTTTTTTTTCCTTACCTCTCTCTCTCTTCCTCCATGCTTAATTTTCACTGTTAATATGAGTTGAAATCTCTCCTATCCATTTTAATATTGTTTTTATAAAAAAGCCTAGCGAAATGCGCTAGTCAGACAAATGCAATTATCGCTTCGGCCAATGGCGGTTGACGGAGTTGGAATACGGATTTGGAACGCGGGTCCAGCAATTCTCGCGAGACAACGACTCCTCTTTTCCATCTTTATTTTTCTTGGATATCCCACTCTGGCATCCATCGGTGAATGTTGTCAAGACGAGGTGGAAATGAACTCGAGGGATTAAATCATCTGTTAGTTTGTAATTGCTGCGTTTGCTTGTGTGAATCATAGTTTATTTTGCTATTCTTCATCATTCTTGTCATCTGCCTTTTATTTCTTCATCTCTGTATCAATAACATCATCTTGCCACTTTGTCCAGTCCCCTTTTTGTTACGTTTGCGCCCGTTTCACTGTCAGGTTGGTACCCTTGGATGGCGGACTGGAGGGGATGACTCGATGCGGTCGTCCCTCATCTTAGCCCATCTTCTCTCCTAGCCTCCTCATCCCCCTTCATCCTCCCATCTCATTCTCCTGTTACTGTAGAGCAGGCGACCGCATCCGCCCGCAACTCCAGCGTATCTATTCAGGCCTAGATTCTTAGACTTCACAGACAATCTTCATTAATAGACATGGCACCTCGACAGCTCAAGTCTGGGTTCCTCTCCGTGAAGGAAGATGGGCTCCGCTCGTGGATCTGGAGCAAGCGTTTCCTGATCCTGGACGAGCAACAACTCCGCTTCTATCGTAATGAAGTAACTAGTGCTTGGCCCTCTGCGAATTCAGCATCCCATCTTACTTACCGGACTTTCTCCTCCCCACGTGTAGCAACCCAGCAGCTCGAGCATTGCCTCGATCCCACTACGCGAAATTACGGCCGTCAACCGAACTGAATTGAAGCCATACTGCTTCGAGGTGACAACGCGCGAGCGGACCTTCTATATCTCATGCAAAAACGATGAGGAGTTGTACTCGTGGATGGACGAGATATATGGGGTAACCATTTTTGTCCCAGTTGGAAGAGAGCGAGCGCCACTGCCATCGATTCCTCGCTAACCTCTCGCCTCTTCCTAGAACTCCCCCTTGGGTGCCTCGGGGCCGACGAATTTCCAGCATCTGACGCATGTCGGATTTGACCCGAAAAACGGCATGTTTACCGGATTGCCGGATTCCTGGGCCCAACTCTTAAAAGGCTCGCATATTACCCAGGAGGACTATGCCAAGGTAATGTCGAGGATAAAGCTTCGTTTCCTAGAGCTTGGATGAGCTTCACGAACCCGCATCTTTCTTTTCCTTCCCATTTAGAATCCGCAAGCCGTGCTGGACGTGCTCGAGTTCTACATTGATCAGCAGCGTCGCGAACAGGACGAGCTTGGCGGCGGTCTCCTCAGCCTGATCCCCTCGTTTGAGGACGACTCCCATGGGTCCAAGACACCCTCGCCCCGCTTGGATAAGCCGGGTAGCAGAATTCTCGACTCGGGCTATAGCGAGCATCCACAGTATAAGCTCAACGGGAAGCCGAGTAGCAGCTCGCTACGGAACGAGGGGAGGGAGATGCCCCCCCGGAATCTATTCCCAGACCAGCAGCATGACCAGAAGCCCCCGAGCCGGCCTCCCCGGCCGCCACTTACCCTCGATATCCCAGAGATGGACAAGCTGCGGGTGTCCTCGCACTCCTCTCCGGGGAGCGGGCCCTCGCCAAAACTGAGCCCCGGCGGCGGGGGTGCCGCCGGCGGGCCTCCCTCCGCAAGGCTGGCGCCGCCCATGCCCTCCCCCTCCTATCTCCCCCCCCTCGCCCACCTCTATATCCCCGAGCAGGCAACAGCAGTACCCATTCCCCAGCATGCCCCACGCGAACCAGGCTCCGCGGCCGCCGCACCCCTATGACGGACGGGATCCCGAGCGGGAGATGCCAGGATACCGGCGTGACCCGCGGGAGCCGTACGATCGATCCCGCGAGCCCGACCCCCGGGATCAGCGAGAGCGGGAGCCCCATGACTGGGCCTATCGGGACCCGGCGGCCCATCCGGCTCCTATTCGCGAGCCACCGAAGCGGATGGAGCCGTCACGACCTCCCCCTAGTCCCACTCCCCCGGCCCCCTCCTCCGCTCCACGGCCCCCGCCGTCGACACGCCCCGACCCCCGAGACCCTCCCGCACCCCCTGCTTCCGCCCCGGCCCCCACCGGCAACCACGCCGCATCGCACGCGACCGAGAACGCGGCGGCGAAGCCGCCACCCAAGGTATCGCCGGCGGTGGCCAAGGTGAAGAAGGTGGAGCAGCGGATCAGCACGATGACGGAGGCGCAGATCATGGAGAAACTACGTAGGCTTTTTGTGTTGTTTGAGTAGAGTGCGAGCGGAGGTGGTCTGACCTGATCCTGCTTTCTCTCCCCTTCCCATAGGCTCCGTGGTCTCCAAGGGCGACCCGAACATGATCTACAGCAAGATCAAGAAGGTCGGGCAGGGCGCGTCGGGATCGGTGTACGTGGCCAAGCACCTGATGTCCAACCGCAAGGCCGCCATCAAACAGATCGATCTCGGCAGCCAGCCGCGCAAGGAGCTGATTGTCAATGAAATCCTTGTGATGAAGGAGAATCAGCACCCGAACATCGTGAACTACTTGGACAGCTTCCTGCTGCAGGGCAATGAGCTCTGGGTCGTGATGGACTACATGGAAGGGGGAGCGTTGACGGATGTTATCGAGAACAACGACATGACCGAGGAGCAGATTGCCCGGGTTTGCCTTGAGGTAGGAGAGAAGGTGTTGCGCGGCGAAAGGGTGATCCCCCCGACCTAAGCTTTTCTATTTTTGCCTCTAGTCCTGCAAAGGGTTGATGCATCTGCACACGCAAAACATCATCCACCGCGACATCAAGAGCGACAATGTCCTTCTCTCGGCGCAGGGCCAGGTGAAGCTCACCGACTTTGGCTTCTGTGCCAAATTGACGGAGCAGAAGTCGAAGCGCGCCACCATGGTCGGAACCCCCTACTGGAGTAAGTGTGCCTCTGTTTAACATACGCTCAGGTGACCCTCCCCCCCTCATTGCTTTTTCCCCTTTCTCGTTTCCAGTGGCCCCGGAAGTGGTGAAGCAGAAGCAGTATGGGGCCAAGGTGGACATCTGGTCTCTTGGGATCATGGCCATCGAGATGATCGAGAAGGAGCCGCCGTACCTCGACGAAGAGCCACTTAAGGCTCTCTATCTCATCGCCACCAACGGGACCCCGACGCTGAAGAACCCGCAGGCGCTGAGCCGAGAGTTGAAGAGCTTCCTGGCCGTGTGTTTGTGCGTCGATGTGAAATCGAGGGCGACCAGCATGGAGTTGTTGGAGGTAAGTGAAGGGAGGCTGCTTCGGCTTTGTCCCCTCCCCCCCCCCCCGTTTTTTTTCCCCACGTTGAAGCGAATGCGGAGCACTTTATACTAACTCCACCCATCCCCACGCTCCTCTAGCATGAATTCCTGAAAAAAGCAGCACCATCTGAGGCCCTTGCCCCTCTCCTCGCCTTCAAGATGCGTTAAGCCGTAAAAATGGGTGAAAATTTTCCTTTTTTTTATTATATATTTTTCTTTTCTGTCTTTTTCCTTTTCCTTTCTTCCTCTCTTCCTCTCTAAATCTATCTATCTATGATATAATAACTATTTCACTTTCTTCATTCCAAAAATGAATTTATTTTTTCATAATCCTAATGTTTTTCTTTCTCTTTCATAAAGAAATCAGTAATATGCCTCGTTTTTTTTTTTCTTTCAATAAAAAAATTAACAATCAGCGGCGGCGCTTGCGAAGCTCTTTGCTTTTGCTGATTTCATCTGCCCCTTCGGCGATGAGTTGATAGAGCGCCTCGTTTCTTCGCGCACACAGCTACTCGTAGCAATGGCGAGGATAAAAAGCAGTAGCGTCAGTCGGCTGAGAGAGGACCAGCATTAGAAGGCAGCATACTCTACCTTGACATCGTCCATAGTGATGGTGGTTCGCTTAGCGTGACGCGCAAATTGCTCAAGATCTACAGCCAGCGACTCTACGCCCCGCGCAGCCGCCAAGGAAGAAAGGGATAAAGACCATTAGCCAAGTAGTGTTTATCGTCATCAACCACAAACACAGCCAAAAAAAGGATGTGCGGTTCCATGGCGAAAGCGACAAAAGTGATGGAAATAAAAAGAGCAAAACAAGCTAATACAAAGTCCACAAAAAAAAAACAAACACTCTACCAGCTTGCTTGTAGACGAGATCCGCAAGACTCGCGACGAATTGGGGGGAGATCGTCATACCCAGTTCAGAAGCTGTGCACAGGAGATAAAAAAGGAGGGAGAGATGAGTGTCGGCCGATGCCGATGGATGACCGCATTGTGATGGTACCTTGCTCCTCGCTGAGTTTGCTGACGGAGTACCATATTGCCGCTTTCAATCGCTACAGGCAACAGTGCCGCACAGATCAGAGGCGGGATTAGTAACAGTGTGGAAGAGAAGGAGGAGAATTCCAAATGGAACCTGCTGAAGGGCCTCTTCATCCGGAGGCTCTGCCATGCTGCATGGGAGGGGGTGGGGAGGACGATGGCGGAAGCCCGCGAGGGCCAACGAAAACGCGTAAAAACCGCTGCGGAGGGTGTCGGGTGGTATCAGACGGCCTTCAGAGCCTCTAGCGGGGCCCTTGCAAGCAGGCTTGGGGCGCGACCATAAATAGGAAAAAGGGAAAAAAAAAGTTACCGCAAAAAGACAACAGCCATTCGTAGCATGGAGGATCCACACCGCACGAATAAGGAAGTATTTCATATGATTAAATAATACAGGGCCACGGCAGCCTAATGCTTGCCGATGCGCGCTGCAGTCGCAATGCAAAGCGGGAACGAAAAGAAGGCGAGCGATCGCATTGCGCGCCTGCGCATCCGCAGCGGCCTCCGCGGCAGCAGCTGGCCCCCCCAGCGCATCAGGGCCCGGGTGCAGGCAGGCGCCCGGCGAGCAGGCGAGGAGAGCCTCAGGGTGCTCGCGCCCACACAGTCCCCAAACACAAGTGGGCCCAAACTCAAACCGCGGGCGAAACAGGGTGAGGACGCGAGGAGCAAATGCGTAATTCCGCGAAATCCCACTAATCACGCCCCGCCGCTCGTCCACAAATGCACCGGATTGATGCATTGTCGCGCTCGCATCTCAAGCTCGCGAGCGCGGATCCTCAGCGTGCGGTTTCAATTGCCATCCGATCTGCTGGGTGACTCTATTGCCCTCTACACTGAACCTTAACGGGGGCCGCGCTGCTCTCGAAGCGCAAGATTGGCAACCCAAGCCTCGCATCGTCTGCACCTGGGCCCCGCGCGGCCCCCGCGCAGCGCAGGGCCACCGCCGGCCGCACCCGTTGCGCGCCTGGGCCGTGAGAAGAACCCGGCGGCGCAAGCGGCGCGACCTGGCGCGCGAGCGCGGCGGCGCGTGGACGCGACGGGGGGACAGAGTTTGCAGGGGAGAACAAGGAGAGCATCAGAGTGTTTATTTGAAACCTTGTGAAGCAATGAAGTAAGGTTCGCTATCGGGCAAACCAACCTCTAAGGAAAAAAAAAGCTAAAACTTTCTTAGCGGAGGAGGGAAATTCTGAATTTTTTTTTTTCCTTCCCCACTTATCACCTTATTTCTCCAGACTGCTCCGCTCTCCCCTTGCCTGTTTCTCCTCCCACCCGCCTGATTTCTCTGCCCAATGCAAATGTCCAAGCAGCCCTCAGAGGACGAGACGCCTCTCGACGCCCTCGCCACCGCCGCAGGCATGGTCGCCGGCCAGCTGGTCAATCGCCCCCCCGCGCACGCACCGCCGCCCCCGCCGCCCCCCTCCGTCTTCCCGCGCACGGGGCCAGCCCCATTGGCCCCGCCCCCCCCGCCTGCTCATCCCTCCATTGCTCCCGCGGTAAGTGTCCCTCCGCATTTGCATCTCTGCTTGATCGCCTCCCGAGCACAAGGCTGATGGCTGACCTCTCTTCCTCCTCCCCCGCTGTCGCCGCGCGATGGATCCACAGACCGGAGCCGACTTGCGGCCTAGCTCCTGGCCACCCATCCACCCTTCGCATCCCCAGATCCAGGAGAATGCCAATCCATCAGTGGTAGGGGGAATGGTAGCATGCTTCATGGATGCTCTCCCGAGCCTGCGCTAACCCATTCCCGCTGTAGGTTGCTCCACATGGCAGAGAGGGAAGCGCATTCAGCAACACGCATCATTCAGTGGTAAGTGCATCCGTCTGATTACTCGATTGCTCTTGGGAGCAAATGCAGCTGAATTCAACCGGTTCGTTTCGCTATCATAGCGCTTCGATCCCCGGATAAAGCGAAATGCGACCCACGCATATCTGGCCTACTTGATATACCAGGATTCGAAGAGGCATCAGTCGCAGCCACAGCAACAGCAGCCGCAACCACAGCCACAGCCACAGCAGCAGCAGCAGCAGCAATCACGACACTCTCCTATCAAGAAGCCCGGAAGGGTGAGCTTCATCCGCTCCCCCCCCCCCCCTCCTCTATCTGCACAGAGATCTAATCTCGCTTTTTTCTCCCCACCTAGCCAAGAACCAGGTCGAGCTGGTCTACCTCCAAACAACCAGAGTCTCCCCAGTCCACTCCAGGCCGCAGTTCCTCCATGCCCTCGCTCTATCCCTCCCCATCTCAGGTTGACTATCGACCGCCCCAGCCACCCCCTCCCCTTCCCCCTCCCTCCTCAACCTACGCCTTCCCTCCGCATCCACCCCAATCCCCCCTCTCACAACCCCAGCAACCACATCAGCCACAGCAACCGCAACCGCAACCTCAGCAATCACCATATCATCTTCAACCGCAGCAGCAACCTCAGCCACAACCCAATTCGCCCTCCCAACGCAGCATGCGACTCCCCCCTCCCAGTGCCCTTCTCCCGCCATCGCATTCGTTGCCGCCGCCGCCCCCCCCTCTTCAGAGCTACAAGTATCCGGCGCAGCCTGACGCCGGGCTCCACCATTCTCATGGGAACCCTCCGCATTCAAATCCACCAAAGTTGCCGTCTATCCATCAATTAACCCTGATACCTTCCACGAGAGAGGGGCAGCGGGCCTCATTGCCCTCCTATTCTCCGCAGTTTAGTCCCGGAGGGGCGCCGTCCTTCATGCCCCCTCCCCCTCCTCCTCCCCCTCAACGTCCGTCTCTCCCATCCCTGGCACGAGCTTTTGACCCAACCGCCCCGCCGCCTCCCCCATCCTTTCCAAACAATAGGCCATAGCCGAGTATATTGATTTTTTTCTTCTCAACTGCATGTTCCCCTCTGAAATTAATCCCCGTTTTTTCGCGCGCGTGTTTGTGTGTGTTTATTTGTGTGTGTTTGTGTGTGTAAATAAGCAAAACCGATCAGCAGGCGTGAATTATATACAGTATATTCCGCATTTTGCAAATTATTGTTTTTTTAATTTGTTTTTTTTTTCCGTTTAATACAATACTTTGGCCACCCGAAAACCCGTCACGCGATTCACAACAATTCGTTTCATTCCGCTCCACGCATGGTCTCGCGACGTGCTCTCCCTCTAATTTCGCGGAGCCCATCGCGCCTCCTCCAGACCTCCTGCCACCCGCCATCCTTCTCGATCTATGCTCACTGGCCATACTGCGCTCAAAAGTGTGTTTATTGTGCATTCAACAAATATGTGAACCCTCGCGTGGATCACGATCGCATGCGAAATGCCCTTGTAAGCGAACTACGAGAGGAGCTGCGAGAATACAGGGGCAGACCAGTTAACAGTATTTATTTTGGCGGTTCGTGATATAGAGCAATGTTACCGAGCTGGTTGATCTATTCTTCTCCAAGCTAATCTGCTTCTCTGGTTAAATAGGAGGCACTCCTAGTAAGTATGAATCCTAGTTGCTTTAGCAGCTGCATTCGCAGCCTTGCAAAAATATTGGACACTCACCTTGTGCATTGAATCCTTACTGGGTTTATTTCAAGCACTGGCTCTGGTATTTTTCCTCTCCCTTTTCACGAATCGGCTCCTTCATAACTCACATTTTTCTCTCTCCCCCCCCCCCCAGCCCTCGACATTCGAGGCAATTCTAGACGAGATTCGAAGTGTTTGCGATATCACACCCGATACAGAAATCACTATCGAAGTAAGTATATCGGCTGTTTCCGCTTGACTCGTTTACGAGCCCACGCTAATGCAAACCCCGTACCTCGGCTGGCCCTAGGGAAATCCCACGGTAAATGATGTCTGCTCCCTACTCTGCATGATTTGAAGCATTCTCAATAGTGTGTTGATCACATTCAGTCAGTGGAAGCCGATAGATTGCGCGAATTTGCTGCTCTAGGAGTGAATCGCGTCTCGCTGGGGATCCAGTCTTTTAACGACAATATATTAAAACTGTTGGGTAAAGCACTTTTGGTTTCGTTAAGAGTGGAGACGAACTGGTGGCTATACAAAGCTGTGCTCAACCTCTCACGTGAATAGGCCGAGATCATTCAGCTAAGGAGGCACTCCGGGCATTGCACCTAGCAAAGCGGCATTTCCCTCGGACGAGCTTTGATTTGATTTACGGACGCGGGGATGATTTGGAAGAGTGGAAAAGGGAACTGAGGCATGCTCTGGAACTGGCTGGAGAACACGTGTCCATGTACCAGCTCACCGTGGAACGAGGGACTCCGTAAGCTCCTCTTTTGCTACACGATTTTCTTTTTTTTTTTTTCACCGTAGTAAATTTTGTCGTCGGTTTTCCAGGTTTTTCAACGACGTGGAGGCCAAGCGTATTCGAATGCCAGACGAGGATGTCCTCTCCGAGTTCTATGAGGTGACGGTGCAGATCGCTCAAGACTTCGGCTTCACCCACTACGAAGTCTCCTCGTTTGCACGGCATCCCCGCGCAGTGAGCCGCCACAATTTCGGATACTGGAGAGGTCTTGATTACATTGGCATTGGGCCGGGGGCGCATGGGCGTGTGTGGGACCGAGAGGAGGGCAAAGGAAAACGAAACTTCCGGATCCCCCACCCGGAAACCTGGATGCGGCACTGTGAACAGCTTGGAAATGGGTAGCTACCGCATTCCTCAATGTTTAGAAAAGAATGGGTTTATAAATTCGTGTGCAAATAGGTTGCGAAAAAGCGTAAGTTTGCCACGGAGCACCTTCCAGGACGAGCTTGTTCTCCTAGCCCTGCGCACAACCCTCGGCATCCCCAACTCCCGTTTCTCTGCTTTGACGGGGATTCGGTTGAAAGACGCCCTGGATATGGAAGAAGTCGCAACCCTGATCGAAGGAGGGTTCTTAGTATGGGACGAGGAGGGGGAGGGAGAGCTGAAACGAGCCTGGTTCACTGAGGTGGTGGGGGAGAGGGAGGTGGGGAGTGGCGGGCTACGGCCGACAGCCAAAGGTTTGCAGATGGCGGACGAGATAGTCCCGCGCATCTTGAGAACCCATGTAGGATAGATAGATCTTGTATATACAGAGGTTGATTTCATTTACGTTGACCAAACGCCCCCCGTCCATATCCCTGTCTTTTCTCGACCTACTTTGTTTCATTATTTATTTTACGAAACCGAAATAATGGAAACAAAAACAAAAGAATAGAAATCAGAGGAAAAAAAAAAAGAAATGCTTAATGAATTGTCCCAACATTACACGCAAAAATAATCCTGATATTGCCTCGTTCCTTAAGGGAACGAGAGCAGGCAGCCATGATGCGAGAAGTGGTCGCTTCCGAAGCGACCATCTCAACACATCCGAGCAAGCATAATCTTCCCGTTTTACTTGGATCCGAATGGCTCGCCGATGTTCTTCCCCCTTAACTTCACGCCCAGAATTCGCTCCAGCTTGCCCAAAATCTGGTTGTTAGGAATCGCACGACCCATCTCGTAGTCGTTGATGATGTTGGCCTTTTCGTTAATGCGCTGGGCCAGATCTTTTTGTGTGAGGTTCTTCTCCTGTCGCGCCTTCTGGATTGCCCTACCGACGCTTATATCGATCTTGGGCGGAGGGGCTACCTCATTCTCGCGATCGATCTTGGCGAGATGCTGGTGGTCCGATCCAGAGTGCTTATTGCCAGTACCTATCTTTTTGTCTGTTGACACGACCGCTCCAGCCTAATGGATGCAAAAAAACCGTCAATGATCTTGGGTAATGATGATCATTAGGATTTTTTTGTACGTACACGTCGAGCGGCATTAATGTCCGCAGCGCTCCTGGCGGTAACGGCACGATCGGCCTTTTTACGGAGAACCTGTTCAGATTATTTATGAAAAAAATGAGTTATTCTGTTCAGATCTCCTCCGAATGAAAAATGATCTTTACAGTAACATCGTCCCATCCAACGTTGCTCATGATGATTGATTATTTAGAGTGCGTCAAAAAAGGGGGGTCGCGTAGGAAGGAAAAGGTGAAAACAACTAAAAAAGGGGAGTCGATCAAGCGATGTGGTATATATATATCCACGGTCGAAACTCGTAGAAAAATTAGAATTGTATTCCGCAGCTCAGGATGATGTAAGAGCCGAAATTTCTGCCTGGCATGGTAATTTTTGACGAGTTGACTAATAGGAGGGTCCAAAGAAGGGTGCACAGTTCCTCTTTTATTAGAAGGATTTATAAAACAAAAGACGCAAAAGAAAAAGGAAAAAATGAAGCCCCTTAAGCGCGGGCGGCAGCCTCGAAGTAGGCCTGGAGAGTGCCGTGAGGGCGAAGGAACTTGACATGAGCACCATCAAGAAGAACACGACCCTGCTGGCGGGCCTCCACGTATTCCTCGCGAGAGAGCTTGGTGAAGCCCCACTTCTTGGAAATGATGATCTTTTGACGTCCAGGGAACTTGTACTTGGAGCTAAGGATGTAAATAAAGAAACAAATAAACATCGATGTCTTGGATATTCTGTGTCATCATAATGAGAAAGAAAAATTACCGGCGAAGAGCCTCAATCACAACAGCCTTGTTCTGGTCCTTGGAGCGGATCGAGAAGATGATCTGGCCAATGTTCACACGAGCAACAGTGCCGTTGGGCTTGCCAAAAGCGCCACGCATACCGGTCTGCAATCTATGGGAGAAACAGCAGGCGATGGTAAGAATGTCTATTGTCTTCCAGGCGATCGTATAGAAGTTTGATACGCACCTATCAGCACCGGCGCACGACAACATCTTGTTGATGCGGATAACATGGAAGGGATGCACACGCACACGCATGTGGAAGGAATCCTTACCGGCCATCTTCGTGATGTACTTGTTAGCACAGATACGGCCAGCCTCAAGAGCTTCGGAGGAAAGCTGCTGGTATTCGTCGGACACGAGATGGACGCACAGAGGGAAATCATCAACGGAAGCCTTCTTACGACCGAGATCGTAGATCCTGATCTTGGGGTCTGAATTCAAAAATTAGTCAGTGATCAATCTCTTGCGCATGTTTGACAGAGGGACTCACCAGGAACACCACGGCAGAACCGCGACTTGGGATACGGCTTGTTCTTGCAGTACCTGTAGCAGCGAGCAGGACGGCGACCCATCTTTGTTTTCTAAAATCACACAAAATTGCCGGAAAAAATAGTCAGTAAAAAGTCATCTACTCCAAACGTCATATCTAGAAGTCCATCCATCCATCCATCCATCCATCGTTGTCCTTTCAAATTCTACTTGATATATGCCTGGTGGGTGTGCCCAGCAACAACTTACCTTCGATTACTAAAGGATGTGGGGAGAGAACGAACTCGCTGACGGGCAAAGAAAGCAGCTCTTTTACTCTCACTCAAAATTGCTGCGCCACATACCCTATATCCAACACGGAGCAATTTGTGCCTACTATCTTTGCGTGGGGCATCATGAATGGGAACACGCCGGCGATCGGTGATCTTCCCTCGGAAGTAAATGCATTGCGAGAGTCATTTGAGGTTGCATTTCTGCATCCCTGTTTTCATTTTCCAGCTAGCTTATGCTTCGTTGCTCTACTCTTAGGAGATCCTGTTGGATGTCAGCACGATCGTGGAGAACTATCGAAATTCAGCTAAATTGTACGAGTAGCTATTGGAGCTCACACATCTTTCTCTTAACAATTTTTTTCCATACACTAGAGGCGTCCCCCATATAATGACGCGACCGCCTGAGAACACCCTGAAGCAGCTTCTCGAGCGGAGGGGTAAATTCGAGTCGAGCTGCGATCAAATTTATTTGGAGCTCACTCAAATTCGGAGCTGGCTTGAAGACCAGAAGAGAAAACAGCAGCAAGAACAGCAACAAGAGCAACAGCAAGAACAGGAACAGCAAAATCCACAGCAACAAGAGCAGCAGCCTATGCAGGAGGATAGTCAAGAGCAGGTACTAGAACCGCTGGAAGAACTGATGCAAGACCTAGTATAAGGTCTGGGGTTCTGTTGGAAGTAGTGACTATTATGTCACGAATTCCAGTCTCGAATTTTCCTCCCTCAACAATGGAACCACAGTGGGATACTTGCGGGATATTCATTAAGTGACGTATTCTGTTTTCGAAAAATTGGTGTTCTAAAATTTTTTTGTCCTTTTTGTTGTCGGTTTACTTTTGCAAAGAGGTAGTTCTTTCCTTTCCCTTGTGTCGTTCAACCGTCATCTACTGGTTGATCATCATAAAAAACTATAAAAAAATATAAAAAATATAAAAAGAAAAAATATATTTTTCTTTTTACCTGTATACCTTTAAAAAACTAAAAAAAAACTAAAAAGCAAAAAAATATCCTTGGTATAGTTTTTTTGCATATATATAAGATCTTTCGTTCGCCATGTCCGCTCCCGTTGCTTCTTCTCCTGCCCAGCAGAACGCCGGCCTCCCTCAGCAGCAGCCCCCTGCTGCCGACCAGCAGCAAGCTAATCAGTTCCCTCCCGCTGCCGTTGCCGCTCCCACTGCCTCTGCCTCGCTCTATGTTGGTGAGCTTGACCCCTCCGTTACGGAGGCTATGCTCTTTGAGATTTTCAACATGGTCGGCCCCGTTGCAAGCATCCGTGTGTGCCGTGATGCCGTAACCAGGCGCAGCCTTGGATACGCCTATGTCAACTTCCACAACGTGGTTGACGGTATGTTTACGTTTCATCGGATTTATTTACATCTTGCGTATTGCAGTCATCCTTCTTGTTTATCTGTTATTGACCCCCTCTTTTCCCTATTTTTGGCGACGATTAGGTGAGCGAGCTCTTGAGACACTCAACTACACCCTGATCAAGGGCAAGCCATGCCGGATCATGTGGTCCCAGCGTGATCCTTCCCTGCGTAAGTCCGGTGCAGGCAACATCTTCATCAAGAACCTGGACCCCTCGATTGACAACAAGGCCCTGCACGACACCTTCTCTGCCTTTGGCAACATCCTTAGCTGCAAGGTTGCTATGGAGGAAGACCGGTCCAAGGGCTATGGATTTGTGCACTATGAGACCGCCGAGGCAGCCGAGAATGCGATCAAGCATGTCAACGGAATGCTTCTGAACGACCGCAAGGTGTACGTCGGACACCACGTGCCTCGCCGTGAGCGCATTGCTAAAATCGAGGAGCTCAAGTCCCGTTTCACGAATGTGTACGTCAAGAACCTCGACACCGAGATGACGGACGAGCAGTTCAGGGAGATGTTCGCGAAATATGGCAGCATCACATCCGCTGTGGTTCAGCGCGATGAAAACGGCAAATCGAAAGGTTTTGGATTTGTCAACTTCGAGAGGCACGAAGACGCTTCCCGCGCCGTCGAGGAACTGCACGACAAGGAAATCAACGGAAAGAAACTCTTTGTGTCGCGTGCCCAGAAGAAGACGGAGCGCGAGGAGGAATTGCGCCGCCAGTACGAGCTTGCTCGTCTTGAGCGCCTCAACAAATACCAGGGCGTCAACCTCTACATTAAGAACCTCGAGGACGATGTGGATGACGAGCGTCTGCGCCAGGAATTCGGCGTGTTTGGCGTGATCACCAGCGCCAAGGTCATGCGCGATGACAAGGGCCAGTCCAAGGGCTTCGGCTTTGTCTGCTTCTCCTCCGCCGACGAGGCGACCAAGGCCGTCACCGAGATGAACGGCCGCATGCTCGGCACCAAGCCCATGTATGTTGCTCTTGCCCAGCGCAAGGATGTCCGCCGCAGCCAGCTCGAGGCCCAATTCGCTCAGCGCCAGCAGCTTCGCTTGCAGCAGGCTGCCGCCGCTCAGGGCATCCCCGCCGCCCCAGGATACCTTCCTGGCTCCCCTATGTTCTACCCGCCCGGACCTGGCTTTATTCCTCAGGGTCAGCGTGGTCCGGTGTTCCCTCAGCCTGGTATGGTCCCCCGCCCCCGCTGGGCCCCTGCTGGTAACCAGCAACCTCAGCAAATGCACCCCGGAGGCCCTATGCCCTACCACCAGATGCCTCAAGGCTTCGCTGGCGGTCCCCCGTCCCAACGCCCTGGCCGACAGCCCCGCCACCCCCGTGGTGGAGGCCATCACGCTCGTCCCCCGCACCAGCAGGCCCCCAGCGGTGAAGCCCGCCCTCAGCGCCCCGGCTCTAACCTTACTCCATCCGCCCTTGCTGCCGCCCCACCGGAGCAGCAGAAGCAAATGCTCGGCGAGACTCTCTACCCTCTTGTCATGGGCGCTAGCAATGCTGACCTTGCTGGCAAGATCACGGGTATGTTGCTCGAGATGGACAACAGCGAGCTCCTGAATTTGCTTGAGGACGATGCCGCCCTCAAGGCCAAGGTCGAAGAGGCCATCACAGTATTGCGCCAACACAATGCAATTCCCGAGGAGGAGGAGGCAGCCAAGGCTGAATAGAGGATTTTCAGTACAGGCTAGGCATATTACACCCGTTATGGTTCACATGCTCACCGAACTTTCCATTTTTTTTTTCTTCTTCTTGTATGCCTCTCTGGTATTTGGGGGTGGGTAGCTTTGTGGTTGTGTTTTTTTTTACATTTTCAACTTAAAGTTTCTTAAGCTGTCAATATGACAATGAAATGTGTATGAGATTTCATTATACATTTAGTTTTTTAATTATCATCAATGCTTGCACACAAACTTGTGGGTGAAAAACAAAGACGGAATACAAACAGAGGGGGGGGGGGAGCAAAATCTAATCTTGTTTCCGCACCTACTTCTATGCAACCTTCTATCACATTGTATGCTGAGTATTTCGTCTTTGCTTGTCCACAGCGTGGCTCGAGTAAAATTTGGCAAGGGGTGCTTGGTGTTTGCATGAGCTGAGCCTATCTTTTTTACCTCCTGTTTTCTCGTGGAAGTCGGCGGCCGGAGAACATCGGGAGAACAGTGATTCACTTTTACCCAAAGGTTCCTTTCCTGTACGGTTGAGTCAACATACTGAAAACGAACACAGTTTGGTCGTTGTGCCACTGCTGTTGATCGTGAAAGGCAGTCACAAGGGGGGCTTGGATTGTCAAGGTCAACCAAATACGAGGAACTTACTGGTTGACCAAGTGAATAACGAGAGGTAATTCGGCTCACACCAACCTGCCTGGGGATTGAGATTGCAATTACAACAGCAATATTATGCTCAAAACCATGCTAAGGCCGGCCTGGGGTTTGGTTTATTGTACCAATCGCTTGGGCTTGTCACGAACAATACCTAGCTGTTACTATAGTGTAGCAAGTGCGATCGAGCCTGTAAAAGAAGACACTAAAAACGCAGGTATGCAAATTCTCGTTACAGATTGATTAGAACATTACTGAACAATGTTCTCAATAGAAAATGCTCCCCGCATCACCCGGGATGCCATCTATGTCAATAGCAACACTTATCCGACCGATTCCTACACCAATATAACACCCTCCATTCTCGCAAAAACCACACGACGTCTACATCTTAATCCTCGACATCCAGTCAGCATCGTGCGGTCTCTAATAGAGTCCCATTTTGGTCACTTTACTCCTTTCAACAACTTTTCTCCCGTCGTAACTACTCGCCAGAATTTCGACGACCTTGGGTTTCCTGCCGATCACCCGGGTCGTGCGCCCTCCGACACCTATTACTTGAATGAAAATATACTACTTAGAACACATACCAGCGCTCATCAGCTAGAGGGGCTAAGGAGCGGGAAGAGCAAATTTTTGATCAGTGCCGATGTATATCGACGAGACGAGATCGATGCAACTCACTATCCTGTGTTCCACCAGATGGAAGGATTCCAATACTTCGAGGCGAAAGCGGTCGAAGAGCAGATAAAGGCAGACATGGCCTTGAGAAAAAATGGCCAATGGGACAGATATGCTCAGGACGAGACCAGAATCTCGGACCAGAATCCTATACAGGCTTGCCATGATCCGGTCGCCTCCCACCTCGTAGGTAATCATTTGAAGTGGGCCTTGGAGGGAATGATCCGATCGGTATTTGGCCTAGCATCGAATGGCTCCGAGGACATCAAGGTGCGGTGGATTGATGCGTACTTCCCTTTCACGAGTCCGAGCTGGGAAATGGAGGTGTTTTTCCGAGGACAGTGGCTGGAAGTTTGTGGATGTGGCGTGGTGCAGCAGAACATCATGAACATGGCGGGTAAGGCCGAGTCTATCTTTTATTCTGAAGATTTGAACTGCGAAAGAGAACACATTTGAATGATTTTTATGCTGAAAATAGGACTGCACGAGAAAATCGGATGGGCTTTTGGGTTTGGACTCGAGCGCATCGCTATGGTGCTCTTTGAAATACCCGATATCCGTCTGTTCTGGTCAACCGATGAGCGCTTTCTTTCCCAGTTTCAGCCCGGGACGATCACCAAATTCCAGCCATTCTCCAAGTTTCCACCTTGTCCCAAGGACGTCAGCTTCTGGCTAAATGATCCAAACCGTTTCCACGAGAATGACATTTGTTCGGTGATACGCGAGGTGGCAGGGGATATTGTTGAAGATGTGAAAAAGGTGAGCATCATTACGAGTCTCTTGTGCGCTTTGCAATCACCGACTTACCTTTTATTTGCAGATCGACGATTTCACGCATCCCAAAACAAATCGAAGGAGCCTTTGTTATAGAATTGTCTACCGCTCTATGGACAGGTAAGGAACCCAATATCCCACATGGAAAAAAACAGCTGAATTGATAACAATGATTATATAACCCCACTCCTGTAGAAATGTTACGAATGATGAGATCAATTCAATCCAAGAGAAGGTTAGGCAGGAGATTGTTGAGAAATTGAATGTAGAATTACGATAGTATCATGAAAGTTTATTGAATAAAAAGCAAAATTGGGAATTAAAAAGTGAATTAATTTTGCTGCGCCAACCAGAGGTGCCTTGCCATTTATTGTCACTCTAGCTACCAACTCTGTTCAGTCGAAATATTACTTAATACATTGGTTTATTTCCTCCCACGGACATGGAGAGATCGCCCACATCGAGTAATGGTCCCTCCAACAGCCACTCGCCCGCCAAAACTGCTCAAAAGAAACCGAAGAAGCAGCCGAAGAAGCTCAAGCCTGAAGAACTGAATGCAATGATTCAAGATAAAATTTCGCAGCTGGAGACAGAGAGTACTCAGGAGGATGAACAGGAAAAAGATATTGGTAAGTACGATGAGCAAAGCGGTGGAAAAATGATATTCTGGCATTGGATCTCCCTTCTGCTCTTTCTTTGTAACCTTTTGCTCGCCTGCAAACGGACGGCGAGAAATCGCATTTGAAAGAGCATTCTATAACTTAATTTTACGTGTCTAAAGAAAACGTTGCGTCTACACTTGCTCCATCTATTTTTGAGCCTATTACTAACCGAATTTCTGCTTCCAATGCTTAGCCAAGGCTATTCGTAAGGCAAACAAAGAGATTACCCAGATAATTCAGTCCGAGGGAGAAGATAAGCTGAGCACGATTCACCAGAAGTACATGGAGCTGGTAAATGTCATTTCCCTTTGTTTATCCTCCCCTCCTGAGGAATTTTGAGCAACAGCTTGGAATGCATTTTATTGAGTATCTCTTCAACACCAAAAAATATTTAGATACAGGAGTCGAAGCGCCTTGAGCATGACCATGCGCGGCTGAAGAAGAAGCATGAGCTACTGCAGAAAGAGAAGGACTCTGGTTAGTGGATTCCCAATGGGCGGAATGCCATGGCACTCATTCTTTTATTTCCTTACAGCCAAATCTGAATTGTCCAAAGTTAGCTCTCTGAAAAACAAGCTAGAGAATCTGTGTCGAGAATTACAGAAAGAGAACAAGCGGATTAAGGTCTAATAGCTGCGCTGTTTGGTGGGTCATGTCATCTTTTATTTACACGCAGTGGTTCTTATTATTAGGAAGAGAGCAAATGGTTGGCCATCACAGAACAGAAGAAGCGGGAAGAGCTCTCGACAAAGTTTGAGAACCGCCTATGGGAAATTAAGCAAAAGTTGGAGGAGGATTCAGATGAGACTAAGCGGCGGGCTGAAGACAATGAAGTGTAAGTTCTCAAGGCATCGTTTCTGGCAGGGAACAATGACCTAACACTGTGGTTGGCTAGTTTAAAGGATCAGTTTAAGAGTATCTTGGAGGAATTTGAGCTACGAGAACAGCATTTTAGTTGGGTTCTTAAATCCAAAGATCTAGAGCTGCAGCTTTATGAAGCGAAACTAGAACAACAACGACAGCTGACCGAGCAGGAGGTGGTGAAGGCAAGGATTTTTCATTTTGGCAATCCCTTCGTGCTCCTGTGCACTTACTCCACATTATTCATTAGGCGTCGCAACTTAAGCAGGCAGAGTCCGAGTTACGAAAGCAGCTTAATCTCTACGTGGAGAAATTCAAACAGGTCGAGGAAACCCTCAACAAGAGCAACCAACTCTTCCTCACGTTTAGACGTGAAATGGAGCTGATGACCAAGAAGGCACGAAAACTTGAAAAGGAAAACACAACCATTCGAACAAAATGTGATACTATGAACCGGAATTTACTGGAAATGGCAGAAGAGGTAAACCACTCTTTTTCCGCCTATATGCAAAGCATTTGGTAAACCCTATTTCGTTTAGCATTCGAAGCACGAGAAAGCACTAGAGGAGGCGAATAAGAAGAAGACCAAGCTGGAGAATTTGTGCCGAGCACTCCAGGTAAGTTATTTCCACGAGATAGCTTCCGTAACCCAGAATTTAACCCGCGCCCCTATTCTCTTAACAATCCAAAGGCGGAGCGCACTTCTCTCAAGAAGAAACTCGAACAATATGAACCTTTAACGGCAAATGTGTCGGGTCAGCAATCGCGCTCAGACACGCCCGACTCAGTTGACCAAGGGTCCAAGGAGGGAGGTGAAGAAGATGGCGGGAATGAGAAAGAGGAGCAGAGGAAGGGTGGAGTGTAACGAGAAGAGGAGGCATGGTATCTGGCTTTTTTTTTTTTGCTCACCATTATTGTAGATTTTTGTTGATATTCAAGGTGTGCTTTTTATGACAATAAATTGAACCTTAACGAGCAATAGTTATCACCTCCTATTGCTGTGAGTGTGATACAAGTTAACTGCACTTGTAAATAGATCACGTTAGTGCAATTAATATATACTAAAGGAATTATAATATTTAGTCGTAGAGTTTGTTATATGAGCATATCGTATTTGAGGAAGAATTTAGATACCTATACCTGTATCTTGAAATGAGGTGGCTAGAATATAATAGATTATCTAGCCACAATACTCAAGTTATATTTCTAAACTGCTTAAAGGATATGACAAAATGAAAAAAGAATGGACACAATGATTAAATAGAGGGATATAATTTTCAATTTCAGAGTGCTTCAGATTGGCCTATATCCGAGATTTTAAAGGGGATGGATATATTTTAGATATTTAAAGATTATTTAGGTTTAGGAGACACTATATTTTCGTAGTAAGATGGAAGAGCGAGCAATACCGAAGTGTGAGATAGCAGCCGGAGGTATTGTTTATCGAAAGCAAGAAGAACAAATTGAAATCTTACTCATCGAGGATCATTATGGGCGTTGGACCTTGCCCAAGGGGAAAAAGGAGGATGGCGAAACTGATGAAGAAAATGCCTTGAGAGAAATTAAAGAAGAAACCGGAATTGATGGAAAAATTATCGAAGAGTTACTTACTATCGAGTATCAATACGACCACCCCACTCATGGTACGATAAATAAACGGGTTGTATATTATCTAGTGGAGGCGGTCGGTGGTTCTGCAACTCCACAGCTTGAAGAAATTCTTAATGCGGCATGGTTTACAGCGGATGCTGCCTATAAACTTCAACAAGAAAAAGGCTACGAAAACAATCACGCTGTCTTTTGCACTGCATTTAACAAGCTTAACCATATTCCGGAATAAAAATATAGCTTTATAACCGTTATAAATGCTATCTAAAATCGACGAAAAATTAGGCCAAGCATTTTTGTCATAATATCAAGATACAGGTAAATCCATTTGAACTAATTATGTACTATTGTGGGCTATGGCTGAGAGTTCTCTTTTGTATATGTTCAAATTACTTTTAACCACAAATTATATGCAAGTTGAAATAATTATATATTCAATCGAAAGCTCCAAGGGCTTGTTGAAACATCAATTCCACCATTATATAACATAATCACCAGCCAAGGTATATTTAAAAGATAGATAAAAGATAGATAAAGGATTTCTTGTGATAGCACTGAGTAGAAAAAATATATTTAGAAATACAATGGTAGAAAGCAAGCTGAGTCGCTCGCAGGTATATTCCAAATATATTTATAGAAAAGAATTCTTCAAACTAGTCAAATGTTTCGTACTATTACACTCCCTGTCATTTCTCCTTCCTCGTCCACCCAATCTTCGTCTTCCTCATCGTTCTGCGTGGTTTCCCAGGGCAATACCCTCCCTTCCATTCTCCCCTCCAGAATTCTTCTTCGTACCTCGTCCCATACGTTCATATTGCATTGCTCAGAATCCACGCACGGCTTATCATCCTCATGTTGCTGTTCGGTTTTCTCTTTAGATCCTATATAGCCACGCCCCAAATCCCCACTCCAAGTATTCTCGTGACATATCCAAGTCCCATTCTTTATGGAAGATGGGGGTGTGGAGACGGAGGATGTTGTTGATGAGCAGGATGAAGAGGTCGCGTCGCATCGCCGATTGGCAGTTCTTCGCGAATGTGGCTCGCTCGGGGTTGGAGAAGAAAGTGTCAATGGGGGCTTTTGCGGGAATAAACTTTGGAGATGGGGTAGATAGGTGGAGAGCAGTTTGGGGTGAGGGCACGCGAGAAGTTTCTATATTGGGCAGATGCACGGGTTTAAGCACATCAAGGGGATAAATGGACACAAAGAGGCTCAATTACCTTTACTACCCGATCAAGGCCAGAGGCCAACAATTCCTTCTGAAGCGCCATGTTATCCAATCCCTGCTGGTGCCAAATACTAGCAGGGGGAGAATGAAGTATAAACTTGATCAGTTGCAGGTGGGACAATAAATATTCCACCACCCCAACATCGACCATCAACATTGCGTCCTCGTGCGCTACCCTCCCACTCCCAATTCCGACGGCACTACGGCCGGCCCGTGAGGGTTTGCGCCGCTGTGGGGAGCGTCTACTGTGCACCCGTATAGACTTGCGCTTTGCGGGCATAGGCGGGGGCGCTGGTCGCGCAATGCTTTTGAAATCGTAGCGCAGTGCTCGTGCAAGAAAAGTGATCGGCTCAATATTTTTATCCACGAAACTCTCCAGCTCACGCATCCACGACCGAAATCTGCGAGCGTATACAGGGGGGAAATTGCCCGAGGTTGATGCCAGAAAGGGGCACTCCTTTCGTGAAAACTTATCACGCTCTTCTTCAGTATTCGTGTCTTCTATTCTATCCAGAAGGAGCTGAAAAAGCAGGTCGTAGCCATTGAGGTCGAAACTGCGGGTGGTAGAGAGCACGTGGAATATATCGATGATAAGGTGGCAAGTCGCTATTTCACAGCGAGCCTTGTCTACAAAGATAATGTCGCGCATCAGATAAAATGGTTGAGGGTCGCGTATTAGTTTGCGTGTGGCATCCTAGTATCAAGGCAAATATTAATATCCAGAGATTGAAGAAGGCTTCTATTTGGCTGTCACCTGGTGTGTAAGCAATGCCTTGTAGCATCGGAGGATTTCTTGTAGTAGTTTTTCTTTGTTAATTTTCCTTAATTGAGAAATAGATTGGTTAGTCGCGAACATAGTTTTCCATGACACAAGGATACTTACTTTTTCGGGAGCATTTTTACGTTTTTTAATATGGTATTGAGCAACTCCAATCCACCCGCACGAAGAAAGTCCGAGGTCCAGCTAAATCATATTGGGTTTTAAGGGTTAAATAAGTATTGGAATCAATCTCGGGAGGCCGTAACTACCTAACGGCTTCATTCTTTAGCAACACCCGCAATTCCTGCATTATTTTCACGTCATTGTATTGAATACGTAACTTATTCACGAACACAATGGGCTCAACCACCGGATTCCGCACGGCTCCGCTGGGTGAAGTCGGCGAGACGAGTGAAAAGGGCGAAAATTTTCCATTTGCAGATTGCCTGGACGCACTCTGCGAGTTCAACATTGCTTGCTTTTTTGCGACCGGGAATGCACGTAGTTGTTCACGGAGGTGGCCGGGCAACTGTAGCTCGTCCTAATAAGGGCGTGAGGGAATTATCAACTTAATTACACAAAAGAATTCGATGTTTTGCCTATAGCCTCCGTTCACATACCAACAAGTCTTCAAATGCTTCGTCTGTCATTTCGGAGAGTAGCTTGTCCATCCCGCTGCCGGGACGAAGAGGAGCTTCCCCGCAAAACTCAACCTCATCGACCCAGTTATTGCAACTCTCACTAGAATACTGCGTGTTGGGTGTGCCTGAACGGCATTCTCCGCGTTCAAACAAGTTTCCATCCCGGGTGTATTGAGATTGCTTTTGAAACTTATTAATTAACCCTGCAAATTTGTTGTTGAATATCGAGGCAAGCTTGCGGTTGCCTTCAGCTTGGTGGTGAACGCGTTTTTCCTTGAAAGCCATCTCCTGAAAATTTTGGTAAAAGCAACATCCAAGCGAGACGTGGATATTGAGGGGGGTATTGAAAATAAATTACAATAAATTATAAATGTTTGATATTTGTAAATGCTCTTTAAGGATTTCCGAGTAGAAGAAATACGCGTTTCTGAACAAAATCAGCGCCAACCCAATTTACGCGTCGCCAACACTCCAGATCCTCAAGATCCAAAAGGCAACGTCATTGTTTCTATGATCCTCGCCTTAAGATCGAGGCGCATTTGTGAAAATTTCTCGGCAATAAAATCTAATAAGGCGGGGATTAAGAGAGACATGGGCAGATTACACAAGCACATGGAAATATATAGCACCGCTGAAATTTTGAAACATTTATGCGGCTGAGAGCATGCATTCATTGGACACCGTAAATTGCTTATAATAAGGGGGAGGGTCATATTTTATTTTTAGCTATTCTAGCCGTTACCAGTCTCTACACATCAGGTTCCTCTTCCCTCCTTTTTCCACACTCCACTTGGCGGTATAATGCGCGTCTCCACAATCCTTTTTGCCTTGGCAGCGGTTGCCTTTGCATCCGCCCAGCAACCTGCATACACCTGCGATCCCAACCAATGCAAGCTCCCTACATGTCAATGCGCTTCTAAGAATCCCCCTGCTGGCATCCAGCCGGCAAACGCTCCCCAGTTTCTCACCTTTACTTTTGGTAAGCACTCCGGATTTCAACAGAATATCCCAAGCGTGGCCAACTAATGCATATGTTTTATTGATTTAGATGACTCCATCCAAGAGAGTAAGTAGCCAGAGTATCTCCTGTTGACCCTTCTCTCTAAATCGATAGCTTTTAAAACGTAATAGATCTGATGAAGACTGCCTACACTCTTCTGAATCGTAAAAATCCTAACGGGTGCCCGGTGGGTTTAGCAATATTTATTTCTGATATTTGAGAGATTCTAACGAATATTTCTTTTTGGACAGGCTCGCGGCACCTGGTTTGTCTCCATCCAATACACTGACATGGAGCTCGTTACTCAGTGGTATGGCGCCGGTCACGAGGTGGCAGATCATACATACACCCACGTCGGTTCTCCATCTGAGCGTAAGCAATCACATATCCATTCGATAGCTATCTTTTATTAATGCCAGGATGTTACCATGACTTTAGAGGAGATTTCTTCCTGTAAACAAATTCTCAATTCGTTCGCTGGTATACCTAAGAGCAAACTTGCCGGCTTCCGCGCTCCTTTCCTGAATTACACCGCGGATACTCTAGCAAACGTTGCAAAACTTGTATGATAAATCTTAGGCAGCTTGCTTAAATAGGTTTTAACCACCTGTACTATTTATAGGGCTTCGCATATGACAGCTCCTCCACAGCTCAAGTGGAGGATGCCTACTGGCCCTATACTCTCGATAATGGCATGGCTAATGACTGCTGGACCGGGATTTGTGATCCGGGCAAAGTGAAGTTGCCAGGATTATGGGAGATCCCAATGCATGCAATCGTCGATGCTCCCCAGAAACCACCCCACCTTATGGACCCGTATCTTGATCTTCCTCCTGATCAGATGCTCCAGCTTATGAAGGACAATTTCAACCGTCATTATAACGGTGGTCGCCAACCCTTCGGTATCTATGTCCACCCTGTACACCTTACCGCTGGTGCTGAACCTCGTGATACTGCTCCTTTGGTCAATATGCTTACCCAATTTCTCGAGTGGGCGATGGGCCAACCAGACGTGTGGATGGTCAACAACCAACAGCTGCTTGAATGGATGCGCAACCCTGTTCCAAAGGATCAGCTTGCCTCTCAACCCTACATGAAATGTGACGTGCCCAAGCTCGGTAAAGAGATATGCAACGGTCTTGATGACAACGGCGATGGTCAAATTGATGAGGGCGTAGTAGAATCATGCTCATTCCCGACCGGAACCTTCCGTACTTGCTATGGATGCCCTGGTCAATATCCTACGCTGGAGCAGCCTCTCCCCCCTCGAGTTAATGCTAACCGCAAGCCGCTCCCGGATAACTGTGACACTCTATTTTGGGATTCTACCACTGGTCAATGTTTGCCAGGAGGAGCGCTTATGGTAAGCAATGCTACGACGCCCGCCGCCGCAAATCCTTCCACTAGCCTTGGCACACTCTCAGGTCCTAACAAGGTCACGCCCTCCGGTGCTAGTTCGTCTGCTACCATCGTGAAGAGTGGTGTTGCAATGCTCTTGGTTTCTACTCTCATGGGATTGCTGATGGCTTAATAATTCCAACCTCTAATGAAAGTTATGAACACTACATACTACTAACTATTTGTAGCATGAATACCAGGTTATTTTTCATCCTCCGTAATACATATTACTCTACTATACTTGTTGGGTAATTCAATCTGTTTGTTCTTCAGGTGAAATAGAGTAGTCTCGTAAATAATAAAATAGATTATATTTATTGAATTGAAAATTATATGCAAAGTCAAACTCAAAGCGCTATACAGGCTCTTCTCCCTTCCACCATTCTGGATCTCCTAGACCTTCGTCCGCAATGGTAGCCTATAAGCCATATATTGCGATGATAAATATTAATTAGATTGACTTGTAAAAGCGAACAAACGTTACCGTCAAAGAATAAGGCGGTACTTTTGTGGAGTTCATGGCTTCCTGTTCGGCGACAGTCGTTTTTTGTCGGTTGGCAGGGGGTGGAGTTGTGTCTGTAAACGTCTCATCTTCAATGCGGAATCGAATATTGCTTCCAACATCAATCCACATAGGGTTCCCATCGAAACTCCATTGCCATGCCTGCTCTTCCATATCGCTGATCACGGAACAAGCAAAATAATTAGTCCAATCCACAGCATTAATCATAATCCACTCACAATTCTGACGGGGTTGGGAGGTAATGTGGGGGGATTAGGATATCATCGAAAAAATCCATTGTGACTAGTACAAACGCACCATAGTTAATAAAATTCAGAAAAATTCAACCCCTAATGAAAAATTACCTCGTACGCCACTTGACGTGCAGCTTTTAACCTTGCCCGTAAGTACTTCGCCAATATGGGGGCGGAATACCAACATACGAAACCTAACTAAACTTCGATAGAAACCAAATTAGTCATTGAATATTCAGGGTAATGTCCACTAGACAGAACCACCTTTTACATGACTACTGCCATCGCTATGAAATATGAACCCTTCACTCGCCTCGAGTATGTCGTATAAACAGATACATAATCCTACACCTTGTAAGACCTAGTGCATAGTGATACATTTGCATTTGTTGATCTCAATGCAAGAATGTGAATAAAACAAATATTTAGAGTGCTACCTTATTTGAGTACTTTTTGTTGATCTCATCCTCAAGCGCTTCATATTTTGGGATACTAAAGTCGCTCGGAACGATGCGAACCGTGTCCTTAAGTACCGAGAGGATGAACATTACAAGGTATATAGAAAAGAGTATTTTGCTTTCTCGCCATCACGAAAAAAGCAGTCAAATTGCGCCACATCATGTTTAAAATACTAATAGACGTTGATTATTACAAAAACAATATTATATTTAGGTGTTCTATATATATAGAAAAAAAAAGAAAATATAATGTGATTTTTGTAAAAGTCGCAAGATAAGCTCTTATGGACCTCTTTTTTCTTCGATCTAATTATAAACATTTTTTTTGGGTTAAAAGTTTAGTCTACGTCCATTTCAGGCTTTGACTCTTTCTCGGCAGAGGGCTCGTCCTTTGCTGCTTGAGCCGTCTCATCAGCTTCCGTCTTGGCTTGCTCGGGCGTGGGCACAGGCTTTGGCTTGGGTTTCGTAAGGATGGGACTAGCAAAG
This sequence comes from Calcarisporiella thermophila, assembly GCF_041956535.1. Taxonomy (NCBI): domain Eukaryota; kingdom Fungi; phylum Calcarisporiellomycota; class Calcarisporiellomycetes; order Calcarisporiellales; family Calcarisporiellaceae; genus Calcarisporiella; species Calcarisporiella thermophila. Next base: position 552,581 of record NW_027192202.1, read on the forward strand.
TGCACCAGCTGTTCCCGCTCATGCAGGATATCCCGCGCATATACAACAGGAGTTTCATGAGGAGGTACCGCTGCCTGCTTGTGGAGCACATCATTCAACCAGCGTCGGGCCTTTTCACACCGATCCACCACCTGTTGTTTCTCATCGGCAGAGATGTGTGCGAAACGCTCCTCAGTGCTAAGAGCATTCTTGATATATTGCTCAATTGTCTCCCGAAGTTGACGTTCGGCGTGAGGTCTCGCCTCGGCCTCGCGGAATCGCTCCGTAATTGGGCGGCCATACTTGAGAAGCTCCTCTAGTTTCGCGGTGTACACGGATTTTGTGGACTCCTCGCCCTCTTCAGTGTATAGCCAATCCTCTACTTCATTAAGCAGCTTGACGAATATCTCCTTAGTGGCATCATCGACATAATCGGAAAATTGCATCTCAAGTTTTCCACGCATCTCGTACACGTATTCCTCGAGCGCGTTGCGACGCTCCTCAGTATCCGCAACAAGTTTATCCGCCATACCCATTTGAGCCTCTTTCTCCTTAAGTTTCACGATAACATCGGAGGCAAGAGATGGCAAACCTTTGACAATGGGAAGGTCGTGCTTCTTCACGAGTTTCTTCACCTTTTTCACAGTCTCCTTTGATCCCTCTTCCTTATTCTCATCTTTGGAATCTTTCTCTTGAGTTTGATCAGTTTCCATTGCTTCGTCAACTTTCTCCTCCTTAATAACCTCTTCAACAGTGTAAGCTTGTTCTACCGAAACAATACCGTGCAAGTTCAAACGAGCCTTCACTTTCACCTGGGCAAGATCGCCATCCTTGGTGGGCTCCACGTTCTTCACTGAGAAGCGGCCAATCCACGGGTTAGCTCCGGTGGGCAATTCCTGTGGCTCCGCGTAGTAAGCCTCCAAATCGAATGCTTCCTTGCGGTAGAAGGTAAGGATCTTTGTAGATGGGACTGGGTTGTTCTTCTGGAAGACTACAAGTTCCGTCTCCTCTTCCTCAGGCGTTGGGGCCCAGGTAAACTTGATTGGGTAGGGAGTAATGTCGTGGACTTGGAAATCACGCACTTTGAACACAGGCGACAAAATAGCGCACATCAAAGCACAGCCCCGAGCTACCGCCTCATCTTGGTTGAGCGTGGTAGAGATCTCTTTTCCGAAAAATCGAGTCAAGCGCTCTTTCACAGCTGGGATACGTGTTGATCCGCCCACCAACTCAATCGAGTGCACTTCAGATACGCTTAAGCCAGCGTTAAACAGCGCTTGTTTCAGTGGTGACTCAATTCGCTCCAAGAGATGCAAAGATAGCTCTTCAAATTCAGTGCGAGTCAACATTGCTGAGACATCGATATCGTTCATGATTGATTCGACGTTCAATGGTGCTTGTGGGTTTGCCGACAACACTTTTTTCAGCTTCTCGCATGCAGTTCGCAGACGGAACAGCGGCTTATTCTTCGATTTCACATCAATGTTATAGCGTTGCTTGAATTCCTCAGCAAAGTGGTCTACGAGAACTTGATCAAAGTTTCTTCCACCAAGATGCCTGTCACAAGCTGTGGAGAGCACTGTGAGCTTGCCCTTAAGGTAGGATACAACGGTGACAGTGTAATCGGAATAGCCCAAATCAACAAACACGACATTGCGCGGCTTATCATCAGGAAGATCCGTCTTGGTAATGCCGTAGCCAAGTGCAGCGGCTGTTGTGTCGTTCATCAATCGAAGGACGTTGAGGTTTGCAATTTCTGCAGCATCAAGAAGGGAGCGACGCTGAACATCCGTGTACCATGTTGGAACAGAGATGACGCAATCCGACACAGGGACGTTAAGTTCTTTTGACGCAGTATCGCGGAGTTTAGTCAAATACATTGCTATCAGCTGAGTGCTATTAAAGATGGCTTCTTGATCCAGATAGCTGACCTAATGGGGAGAATAGAACTATTACTCAATATAAATACGACATGATAATTGAGAAGAGTGTTATTTGCCTTAACGCCGGCTTGACCTTCCACATCGACCAAATCAGCGTTGATATACTGCTTTTCTACTTGTTGAATATCAGGGTCCTGGAAAGTCCTACCAGCGAGGCGTTTCAACGAGCCAACAGTATTTTTGAAGTTGGAGATTTCCTGGGACTTAGCGGCCTCGCCCAAATAGCGTTGTTTAGGGCCGAAAGATACCAGAGAACTGTTCATAATCAATTATAAAATATTTATTCCAAGCCGACATTTGCCAAGCGAGGTAATTTGTATACTCACGGAGTTGCTCGGTTCGACACTTCGTTCGTAATAACATCAATGCCACGGTTACTACACAATTAAATGTTAAAGCCCATTCCAAGAGTATATAATATATCATTTATACCGAGCAACCGCGATGACTGATTGCAGTGAACCAAAATCGATACCTATAAAAGGATGTCATGACAGAATCGAGTGGACAAATTAAGAAAAATGATATATAATGGGACAGAAAAAAGATAGGAGATCGGGATTCTAACATACCTACAACCGACATGTTGAGCAGTCAATCTAATGATCTAAAGAAGCAAAATGTACGAAGGGCTGATATTTGTTTGTTTTTTTCTATAAAACCTTCTGGCTGCGTCTCTTAAAATTCACTATATAAATTTCAGAATAGTGTCGCTCTGAAAAGTATTTCTTTGAAAATGTCAAGAATATGCAAATTAACAATAATCTAATTCCTCAATTTTGCCGATGAAATGGGAAATATATATTTATTTTTGGTAATTGAATACTGCTAATATTTTTAAGCTGTTATAACAATACTACTCTTCATCTGGTCTGATATCCTATGTATATTGGATAATGTTAACATCACATTATGCTATAATAAATAAAGTATACTGTAAGAATGGGCAATCTCTGTCATTCCTCTGATTTTCAAATGTAAAACCAACAATAAGTAGCGTTCAATTTAAATTAAGACTTATAAAATCTAAAATGGTGGTTAGTTGTTTTCGCAAGTTAAAAACGCGAATTTTTTTGGGGGGGGGGACACATAACACGTTGGTTTTTGCTCTTGAGAAATATAACCTCAATAAAAATACTGTTTTACTTTCTTCCTCCAACGTCTCGACATCCTTAGAGCATCCATTCACATTCCATCTCACAAAGTTTACTGATTTTTGTGGAAGAAATCCTATCGTCCTTTGATAGTAATATTCCTGGAATTCTAGAAGTTAAATTCATCTTCTAACAAAAATCAGCCATCATTAAGATAAAGGGGGTGAAGTTTTACATGACTTATTGGCCCGAGATGAGTTTGGCCAATCAACAAAACTTTATACAATGCCTTGAGACGCTCTGCGAGGAATTCTTCAATCCCAAATCGACACAAGGCAGAGTACATGCCGAACGGCTTTTGGATTATGCCTGCCCTACCTTTGCTGAAGACACCCTGTCAACTGATGGAGAGGGAGGAATTGGAATTGGAGGATTAGTTGGAGGAAGTTACTCACGAGATCGTGGGCGGCGCCCCTCAGGCAGCGATAGTCTTCCTATTGCACGAGTCCCTGAGACTCCTGCAGAATCGGTGCAGTTTTGCCAGTTACTTTTGGAAAGTTCTCCATCTCCGTATGCCCAAATGTTCGCAGCACATAGACTTCGTGCTCTAGCACTTGATCATTTTTCTTTATTCACGCCAGAGCAGAAGCTGGATCTGAGTAAGCATTGCTTGTATATTGCTTAAACATCGCCATAGCTTTACTCTATGGCCATTATGCCTTTGTTTATTTCTCTCTTCGGAAGCCGTTGTTAGCATAGAATAACTGTGCTTACTCTTTTTTTCATTTCCCTTTAACTGCTTTTGTCTGCAGGAAACTTTACTTTGAGATACCTCTACCAACACCCTACGCTGTCCACCTTTGTTATTCAGGCACTTAGCCAGGTGTTTGCCACTGTCACAAAACTCGGTTGGTTCGACTCAGATGAATTTCGCAATATCATGGAAGATATGCTGAACTTCAATGTAATGCTTCATTATATTTACTCTTATATTTAAAACTAAAGCATATATATGACCTCTCTCCAATATAGGCAACAATTGAACATCGGATTGTGGGATTGCAGGTGCTTGCAACTCTCGTACTAGAAATGAACCTACAAGTTCCACAAAAGAATATGGTGAAGCAACGCAAGACTTGTAATTTGTTTTTACTTAATGTGCTTCTATCCTTTGATATTGACAGCTAATTTCATACATTTTTATATTCGCCTGACAGCTACTTCTTTTCGCGATTCACAACTCTTAGATATTTTTAAATTTACTATATCTACCTTACAATCACTGGTCACGCGGCAAATTCCCTTCGAACATGGTAATTTATTTTAACTAGACGCCTTCAAACACTTTGTAATTAAAAGCTGCATGCAAAATAGCTTCACAGGGCAATCGTATTAAGGAGTCGACACTTTCCCTTTGTAAAAACTGCTTGGCTTTTGATTTTATTGGGACCGCCCCCGACGAATCAATCGATGATACTGGGAGTGTTCAGGTTTATACATGACCACTCTTCATTACACTTCATATAAATATAACTTGGAAATATTTGCGTCTAGGTCCCATCTACATGGCGGTCGTTATTCGATGATAATGGCATTGTGAAAACCTTTTTTGAAGCATATACTGCATTTGATCCTCCATATTCTAGTCATGTAAATCCTGAGATATATATTTTCACCAATTATCTCATCATATTAACTAAATACTAATTAATAGGTGATGGAATGTTTGGTATATATCACGTCCGTGCGTCGCTCTCTCTTTAATGAAGAGGAGCGCGGTAAATTTGTCGGACAAGTGATGCAGGAGATACGTAAGATCCTGATCACCTCGCAGGGTATGAATGACAGCAATAACTACCACGAGTTTTGTCGAATGCTCGCCAAATTCCGTAGCATTTACCAGATGAGCGAGATATCAACCCAACCCGAGTGGATTGAGTGGATGGAATTAGTGGCGAATTTTTCGATTAAAGGCTTTAGCGCTTGGCAGGTACCTATTTTCTGGATTGGAACCATTGGGCAATTTGTACTTTTACAATTAAATCTTTTAAAATCACTTTTAGTGGGCACCGAACAGCACGACCTATCTGCTGACATTCTGGTCTAAGATGGCGTCGGGTGCTAGCAACGTCCGCAATATTCCTCCAGATGTACTAGAAAATATTTGTGCTAATGTATGTGTAAAAGATTTCAAAAATTGCCAGGCGCTAGCTTAATATACACCCTATTGTAGCTTGTCCCTGCTTTTATCTCTTCTCGTGTGGAAGCGGTCTCTGTTATACTTGAGGGCTCGATGGATGGTATGAATTGACAGATTATCAAGATTTGAATCTTTTGTTTTAGCTTGCTTTTTGTTTTATATAGATCCTATGGAAAACGAGGAACTATTGATTGAGCAATTAGAGCTACTTTCCAACATTGCCCGCTGCAAATATCCCGAAGCATGTGTATGCATTAACACACTTTTCGATCCAGTTGCCTCACAGTACCAAGAGCTTTATCAACGTGCCTCTACAGGCACAATGAATGAAGCACTAAAGGCTTTGCTGGAAGTGACTGAAGGTAATTTTTCTATTTGACCCTCCATTTAATATTCTGCAGTATGTTAACTTATTTTTATTGTCATGAAGTTAAATTTGCCTGGCTTGTATATATAATTGGTGGTTTTCTCGGTGCTCGAATACCCTATTCAAATTCTGAGGAACAAGATACTACAGATGCCGAACTTGCTACTAAAGTTTTGCAACTGATGGATATAAATAGAGTCTGGCTCGAACAAGTAGGTCTTTGCGAATTATAGGATGAACATTAATTACACACATTGATGCAACTTGGTTGCTATTATAGCAAGGGCAGCAGATTGGTTCTGATAAACTGGAGGCGGCTTTTCTCTTCTTTTTCCAACAACTTCGGAAGAGTTATATTGGAGAACCTTCCTCACGAGCGACGGAGGTAGGACGTCACTCTTTTGCAATGCTATAGAAAAGGTACACTTAACAAACTGTTCCATTCTAAATAGTTTTACAAGAAGATGTCTGAAAATTTCGGAATTAACGATCAATCGATGGTAAAAACCTTAACGATCTATCGGTTTATCAATTTTTCTTAAACTAATACACCTTTGTTCTAAACTAGCTCCTGAACGTCATAATGTCCAAAATGTAAATTCGACAATTTCATACTCGCCTAATTGATGCTAATTCATGTATATATATATATTTATATAGTGAGTCTAACCTATTAATCTGGGCTTCTCACTCGGAAATCGTCGGCAAATCGCTAAAGCTCCTAAATGATATCGCCAGCGGATATAGTTCATTGAAGCTTGTACGCAGGGCCCCAAAGACCAAACGCTTGCTTAGCTGTCATTCGGCAAAGAACTTCCCTTTTTTGGGTGCTAATCTGTCACATCGCCTGTCATATTATAATGCCCTGGGTCGATTGCTTTTTGCAGAAGAGAATCCTGAAGCAGATTTCGATGATTTCATGAAGCCATTCGACGAAGTGTTTGATGAGCTTTCGACTTTAGATAGCTTAGAAGCTTTTCGGCAACCAGCTGTCAGGGTAAATAACTGAGCTTTTGAAATCAAAGAATTTTCAGATTGATATATAAATGCATTTTTATTATTATTAAAGGAAACGGTTCTCGGGATCTTCAGGGATTTACGTGGCTTTCTTCTTTCCGTCCAAAGTCGCAAAAACTTCCTACTCTTCTTCGAATGGTTTTATCCTCAAAAGTTACGTGTAATGCTACGTGCTCTTGAGGCTTGGGTGGACGATTCTTTAGCAGTAGTCATCCTTAAATTTTTCAATGAGTTTTGCTACAACCGCAGCCAGCGCCTGAATTTCGATGTATCGTCGGCAAATGGAATTTTACTTTTTCGCGAGACTAGGTAAGTCATGGACGAATCAAGACTCATATCTAATTTGTTCTCACTCTTTTCCTCAATTTATAGCAAACTCTTGTGCACCTATGGTAAACAATTTATTTTGTCTTAAGAGACACTGCTGAGATGCTGAATGCTCCTTTCATCAGGACAATATACAGTTCATCGTCAAGTAGAAGAATCTAACAAGTATGCAGCCAAATACAAGGGTATAGCAGTGTGCTTCTCGATACTACATCGTTCTCTCTCGGGCCGCTACGTGAGCTTCGGGGTGTTTTCACTGTACGGTGACACTGCTTTCGAAGCGGCACTGAACACTTTTTTCGAGATGATGCTTAGCACTCCGCTTGCCGATATGATGGTATATATAACCCTATTTCTTATAACAATATATGGTAGCTAACTTTTGTTTTTGTTTTTAATAGGCATTCCCAAAACTTGCACGTTCCTTTTACGCCTTGCTTGACGTATTCAGCAATGAGCACATGATGTCCATTGCTGACCCGGGGTCAATGGCTTTTCTGTATATTATGCAAGCTCTTGCTGAGGGGGTGCGCTCACTTGACACACAAATCGCTACTGATTCCTGTAATGCACTTGATCACCTGTGCACATTCCTGATCCAACAGAGCTGGCAACAAGGGCTGCTATCTCCACCTAGCAGTGGTAGCCAGCCCTTGAGTGGAGCCTCCATTGCCAGAAGGCGGGCAAGACAAAGTGCCACCCCTCATTGGTTATGGACAAGAGTAATGGAGAATGCAAGCGTGCTTCCCTATATGCTTTCCACAGTATTTGGCACGGTATTGTTTGAAGAACAGCAAATACAATGGTCTCTATCACGACCACTTTATGTGTTATATATACTAAATCGGGCATTGAACAACCTGGATGAATACAAGCGTCGGCTAATTAAAGCACAATTGCCGGAGCGGAGAAATACTTTGGAAATGGTTTGTTTTTCTCATTTGCTCTATCCCCAACTTCATTCAAAAAGCTGACATTTTATGCTATATAGGCGCTTAATCAACTAGAGCAGGACATAGAATGGAACCTGAGCACAAGGGATCGCGACCGGTTTTCCAATGGATTGAATAACTTCCGCCGTGAGCTTAACAACACAAATCTGATTCTTATACCACCCGATCTCTCTTCACCAGCAATGTGAAATGCGTTAGAGGTTTATCTTTTTTTTTGGAGAAGGGAAGAGGGAACTACTTGAATAGATTTATGCATCACTTTATATTATTATATATTATATATTATAGGATCATTTTGAACTTCATTTGAAATTGTAGATCCGTCACAGTTGCTATAAGATTTCTTTAATCCTTATATTTGCATCCGATATTCCTATACTCTTAACTATTTTTGTCTCGTACTAAGTAGCAATAAAAAGCAAAAAAAAAAAAAAATAGAGAATAGGCGAATGAAATGATTTTAAATCAGACAATATAGAACAAGATATTTAAGATATAGTGCAATCAGATCCTCTCGCGCCTTTCCGCCTCCGCTTTAATCGCTTGAGAGCCTCTTCGCCTTGTTTGCGTGAAATTGTCCCAATATCATGGCTCTTTAGACGTGTTCTCGCTGCTTCAATGCCATGATCAGCAGCCAACTGATAAAAACGTTGAGCAGCATCCAAGTTCACTTCACACCCGATTCCAAATTCGTATAGATGTCCCATTGCAAGCTCGCCTTCAGGTAATCCACCTTCCGCTGCTTTTCTTGCCCACTCAAATGCTAATGTCTCATCTCGCGCCATACCATTCACATCTTCCTCAAGATAGTACCGCGATAGTCGAATCATTGCCTCCAGTTCTCCTAGTTCCGCTGCCTCTCGATAAAGCTCAAGTGCCCTTTCCGTATTCATTGGCCTTCCAAGTTCTCCTTTCTCCCATACTTGGGCCATTCTCAAAATTGCCGGCGGGTATCCCAAACTGGCGGCACGCATGAATTGGGAACAGGCTGCATCTGGATCCGGCATTGTGAACTCATGAGGGATGGGTGTAGGGTATTCGTCTGCAAGGATTTGGCCAAGGACCCAGATTGGGAGAGGAAATTCGGCGGTCGCTGCACGGGCCGCCACTTTGAGGTATCCCATAGCAAACTTGTAGTTCTGTGTTTGCCTGAGAGATCCTTCGAGATGGACCATGGCTAGTTTCTAATTGTGTAAAAGAGTATAAGCAAGTGAGTATACAGAAATTCTGGACGAAAACCCTGGCTTACAAAATTTGCTCTTGCATCCCCCAGTGCGCCTGCCCGCTTATAATACGACATGGCTTTGGCAAAATGACGCGTATTCTCGTAGAATTGTCCCAATTTGAAATTTGCAGCGGGGAAATTTTGCTTCGCAGCTGTGGAATAAAGTGCTTTGGCCCGTTCTGGTGATCGCAAATGTCGGAATAATCCTTTCTCATACCAAGTGCCTTTAATGAAGCAGGCCTCTCCGTATCCTTTGTTCGAGAGTTTGTCCACCCAATATATTGCCTCTTCCATCAGTTTCTCCCCCATCTCTTTCTTGTCGTCATCTTTGCATGCCGCATTGGCCTGTTCAATCAAATATTTGGCAAACGAGATCTGCACAGAAGGATTATCAGTCTTTTTGGCCTGAGCACGATACAATTTGAGAGCTCCTTCTCCCATCAATAAAGTCGTGGATGAGGGGGATTGACCCACATCTAGACGCTGGCTACGGCGTTTGTCATTATATAGTCGTGATATCTCTCCTGTACTAAAGAGCGAAAGTGGGCGCGCTTTCTTGTCCTTTGTCTGCTGAATCTCCAAGTTCCTAAGATCGCGAGCAAGTCCAACCTCCAAATTCAGTGGGATGCTATGCCGTAAAGTCGAACCAGTTCCAACTCTGAATCGATCAGCACTGGTCATAGGAGGAGTAAATCTTCCTCCAGAAGTACGGTCAACCATTCCTAAATTACTGCTGCTGACTGTCAATTGAGTTTCTTGACTAGAGGAGCGAGGTAAGGACGAAGTACTTTCCGATCCATCTAGCATTACAGCCCTATTATAATTATGTGAAGGCGGTAGAACTAGATAATCATGGGAGTAAGGATATTCATATCCATCCGACGGGGGATGGCTCGGAACTTGGGTACTGCTAGGCTCAGAGTCATGCGATGTACTTCGCATCATGGTTGGGGGATAGAAGTTATCTCGGGCACTATATGAATAGGTCCCATAATAGTCTTCATTATAACAGGCTTCATTATTATATTGATCGTTGTCAAATCGGTCGTTCTCATATTGCTCGTTGTAATATTGTTCGTTGTAATATTGCTCATTATCATATTGCGCATTATCATATTGCGAAGTGTTATATTGTGCATCATTATATTGCTCACTACCAGAAGCCTCTCCAGCATCAGACTTTTTGTAATATTCTTCACTATTATCTACTCGTTTTCATATGTTCTTAGTCTCACAGTATAAATCAGTAATATCTCTTGTCATAATTATCCTTACAATTAATGTCTTCGTTTTGTGTTGGATAAACGGTTACATTCTCGTCGCTGTTCCAATTTTCGGGGTCTTTTCTCCATCCCGCCTCATTGAGCTGCCTATACACATCTGGTCCAAGTATCTGTGCAATCTGGTCTCCAATATTCGATCCTTCACCTCTCACATCATCCTTATCCCTCCCAGTTGGAATTTTGCTACTGGAGCTCATAGGAATATTATACGAGCATTACGCTGAAGCAACTGAAGAGAGTGATATCTATAAACAACCGTAGAACCGCTTTGTATGATTATTCGGGATAAATTGAAATGTGAACTATTCGCCGTTTTACCTTGCAAAGTGGCCGTCAGCAAAATGAGTGGCGGTGGCTAATTAAGATCTTGGACTAATTTGACTCCTATCTTAGGAGAATTGGATTTCCTTAATCAGGAATATTAAATCAACAAACTCTTGGCTACCCATTTTCAATGTGACATAATGCTCGAATGCAAGGGGAACCTAGCGAGTGCAATGCGAGTCGAGTCACTTGAATTCATCGACACAATCCACACAATAAACTTGTTAACTCTACAAGTCAACACGTGCTGGTACATTTTCTCTACTAATCAAAATCTTACGTTTACACAGCGTTGTAATGCCCGCCTCAGGGCTTTTTTCGCTGCAATTCATTCAAAGGGGATTTAGCTCGACGCTAAATACAATATAAGGAGGAGAGTGCTCTAGGCAAGCGTTAATATTCTTTTACTTTATAGTTTTTAGGAATTCTAATAAGGTTATTTGTATACAGGTCAAATATTATATATCAAATGGGAGGTTATATCGCGAAATAGAAGGATGAATATAAATATGAATGATGGCAGAAATAGTGTAGATACAGAAATAAATATTGTGTTTCTGCATTACGAAATTAGGCAATCACTTGAGTTTTTCCCTTGACCTCGCCGCTTTCTTAGTCGTTCAAGTGCCTCCTCGCCCTGTTTTCTGGAGATAGTTCCAATATTTCGGCTCTTCACGCGTTGCTTAGCAGCCTCAACTCCATGTTCCGCCGCCAACTGATAGTATTTTTGGGCCGAGGATAAATCCATTTGGCAACCAATCCCAAATTCGTACATATGCCCCACCGCAAGTTCTCCTGATGGCAACCCGCCCTCGGCTGCGCGTCGCGCCCATTCAAAAGCAAGGTTCTCATCACGAGCAACCCCAGATGCTTCATCTGTTAGATAGTATCTTGATAACCACAGCATAGCGTTAGGCTCTCCTAGCTCGGCTGCATCTTTGTAAAATTGAAGCGCTTTGCCCTCATTAACACTCCGTCCAAACTCTCCACGTTCGTAAACCTGGGCCACACGAGCAATCGCTGGAGGGTACCCTAAATCGGATGCGCGAGAAAAAAGCGAGCATGCCGCGTCTCCGTCCGGCAACGTGAATTCATGTGGGATGGGTGTTTCATATTCATCAGCAAGGATCTGTCCTAGCACAAATGCAGGAATGGGAAATTCTCGAGAGGCACCCCGCGCGGCCATTTTAAGGTATCCCATGCCCTGCTTATAGTTAATAGGTTGTTTAAGCTGTCCATTCAAATAAACCATGGCTAGTTTCTAATTACAAAGTAAAATTAACCAAATGAATAAGATGATTACAAGAGATATCGTCAAATTACTTACGAAGCTGGCTTTGGCATCGCCCAGAGCGCTTGCACGGTTATAATATGTTATAGCCTTGGGGAAATATTTATTGTTCTCATAGAACTGGGCAAGTTTGTAGTTTGCTGCGGGAAAACCTTGTTTCACGGAAGAATTGTACAAGGATTTTGCCTTGTCCATTGATTGAGTATGACGGAATAAACCCATCTCATACCATGTTCCTTTGATATAGCATGCCTCGCCATGTCCCTTGGATGCTAAGCGATCTATCCAATACACTGCTTCCTCCATGAGCTTTTCTTCGCTCTCCTTTTGAGCAGGATCACGCCCTACAGAATTTACTTGCTCGATCAAGAATTTGGCAAAAGATATTTGCACAGTCGGGTCATCTGTTTTTTTCGCCTGCTCTCTATACAATTTTAATGCATTTTCGTCGGTAAAAAGCGTTGTCGAGGTAAGACTTTGATGGCGCATATGGCTTGGTTTACGAGAGTTATTGTAGAGACGTGTGATTTCAATTGTGCTTACACGTGACGAGTCGAAGCTGCTAGTGCTTGTACGAGGTGAGGAGTTGAGACTGTTGTTCAAACTTGAAGGAAAATGCAGCTGATCAGTGGAGGTAGGGCGAGTATAGCTCTCTTCAGGATGAGGATATAAATCGTTGGCCGGCGATGCTTCAGGATAGGTATGTTGAATGGGTAAATGGCCATTTGGAATAAACTCTTGATTGGAATTGTCTTGAAGAATGGATGCTGTATCTAGATTTGGTTGTGCTGACTGCAATATACCATATTGGTGGGTGTGAGCTGAAGTGTCCGAACTGGGTTGGTTATCAGATGGCTGAATATGGCTGTCTGCATGGCCGTAATTGAATTCGGAAGAAGTATCATAAATTTCGAAGTTTGGTTGTTCATATTGTGGTTGTTGCTGAGAATGGCCTAAGGACATTTGTGAAAATGAGTACTCAATTGGGGCTGACGTTGACTCGGTTGGATTCTGATTTGAATTAGAAACCGCCGAGCTGCTGTAATGTGAGGAAAAGCCTACAGAAAGAATGAGTGAATAAAAGGCTCAGGTAAACTCAATTACATACACAATTCGGTTCACTCGACTACTCACTTTGGGGCGTTGGTTGCAAGGGGGTAGCACTATTGGTGGTATCGTTTACATTGCCCATTGACTTAATGGTATTTGGATTGGAGGTGGTCCCATTGTGGCCAGCTGAGCCAGTCCAGCCTGCCTCCTGTAGCTGTTTATATGCTTCAGGGCCTAAAAGCATGGCAATCTGATCACCGATAGTTCCCGGCTGGGAACCTTTTGTTGCACTCATTTTTTTTAGCTTATGGATTATGGCCTAAAGGAATCAAAATTCTTGGAGGTGCCAGAGAAAGGTTGCTCTGGAAAAGAATCTATTTCGAGTACTGGGTCGCAGCCACATTTCTCGGAAACCGAAAGGTTATTCTATGGTGAAAACCAAGGCTTGGACCTTTTTTTATATCCCCTCGAGGCACACATTAGCCACCTATTGGTCAAATCGCTTGAGAGCCATCAGTACTGTTAGCACTCAGACTCGAGAGCCATACAGGGCTGCCTACTGATTCAGTGTACGGAATTCCGCGAGGATGGCGCTTGGCAGCCAGCTTTGTCAATCCAGTGTCTGAATGAGTTGGAATAAGAATGCCTACGACTGTACAGAGTGAGATACTCTCCATGCAATCAGCTATGCGCTAATTGAGGGATTAATTTGTACTCCACGTGAATTTATGAGAAAACCGTCGTGCTGATGATCAATAATAGAGACTGGGTTTTGATGCTGCTTCATCTAACAAAAACAGATTGAGAATTGGATGCTTCGGTTTAGAAGCGCCCTGCTCATATCCTTGTCCCAGAGAAGGGGAGAAAACTATTGCTGATGTCTTCAGGGATATTCTATCGCAAATGGTGCAATTATAAGCCTCCACCCAATCAGAGGTCGTATCTGCTGGTAATTGAATAGGTTTTCGAGCCCAAATAGTAGGAGAGTATGAATCTCCTCGTATGAATATGCAAGACCCGCTTGTAACACCCATCGATCGAATCCGATTGCGAGCCACCCGTCAATTTTCTTAAACCCTCTTTTGCATATTCCTCTCTCTTCTTTCCTCCAAAGATATCCTGTTAGAATTCCTATCAACATGATGGCAACTACAGATAACGCTTTGCTCGATTCAGCCGATTCCGGCGTGGACATACAATCCTTGGCTGAGAAGGAACCGGCTACGGAGAGCAAACTGAAAATGGTGCTTTCCCTCCTTACAAAATTCATCGGAGTCAAGGACATGGCTGCAATGCAAGTGTCAATGGCATTCTTAGGCGACCTGTGCTTCCAACTAATACTTGTCTCCTTTGATAGTCGGCTCTCTCTGCCCACACAGCTACTCGAGCCTATTCCCAACCTTGAATATTGGAACTATAATGATAGGTATTTAGTACTTTGCCCTGAATGCATGCAATTGCGAAATCATTCCCACGTCTATTCTCTTGTTTTAGGCCTGACTACCTTGCTTGTATAAATGAGCCAGACGATTCTGTAGAGAGGTTTTTGGCAGCAATCCGGTGGTGGTTCTCCAAAGATTTGAAGTTTGTGGTAATAATCCCCTACTTATTTCCATGATATTTCCCTAATTTGACACCTATGCATGCACGGCTCTTGAGCAGAAAGGAAATGTTGTTAAAGCATATAATTCTATTCTGGGGGAGCAGTTTCACTGTTCGTGGGCGGTCAACTATCCCTCATTCTCTCCTACTGGCAACCCAGTCTATCAGGACCACTCGCTTAATTCCGGGCAGGAGCCCCCCAGCGATAGCAAGCGCGCTGTCATCCATTGCCTCATTGAGCAGACTTCTCATCACCCGCCAGTCTCTAACTTTTGCTATTGGTGTGAAGACAACTCCGTTCTTGCTTATGGAGTTGACCAGATTAGTGCAAGGTTCACGGGCACGGCTGTAAAAATCTCTGCAGGAGAGCAGAATAAGGGCATCTATGTCCGACTGCCCAAACGCGATGACGAAGAATACCACATGACCCATCCCGTAGCCTCTATTCATGGATGGATGAAAGGATCGCTTTACATTACTGTGTCCGAAGCCTGCGTGGTGACCTGCCCTAAGACAGGGCTCAAGGCTGTGCTCGAGTACAAAGAGGAGCGTTGGTTCAATAAGCCCAAGTTTCAAGTGGAAGGTGTCGTATTCCGCTACGATCCCACAAATGAATCCGACCTTGCAATCAATAGGATCAAGCAAATACCGAAGAGCCAGCAAATCATTTGTCGATTAAAAGGTAGCTGGCGGGGAGAAATTTGGGTCGAATTCGAAGAGAAGGAAAAGCGATTGCTTATCGACATGGAGGCCTTGCAAGTGGTACCCAAGACGGTGCGCCCGATCTCTGAACTCGGTCCTTGGGAATCAAGGAGGTGAGCCATTAAACATTAGCTCTGCATATTTTGGAGATGTCTACCATTCTAACATTGATGCTTTGCAAACATTCAGGGTTTGGAAAGACGTGACAAATAATATTCTCGCTAAAGATTTTTCTAAGGCTACAAAGGCCAAAATCGAGATAGAAGAGCGACAACGTGCTCGTGCTGCCGCACGTAAAGAGCAAGGTGTTGAACATGTGCCCTATTTCTTCCATTTGCCCGTAAGGGATGGCAGGCCTGAGCTTACTCCCGCCGGAAAGGAGGTACTTTTTGGAAAAAACGTTGAAATATTGAAAAACTGGGAGACAGCTCCTTAAATAAGTAGCACATTTGAGTTTGTTTTATTCCATTGTCGTTGTATATTGATATCATTGCACATACTTGTATGCAATTCCCATTTATTTGCTTCGTCTTGTCGTGGTTACTTGAAGAAAATTGTTCGTGATTACATTCTCATTTCACATTGTACCAAGCGAAATAATATATATCTTTGTTATTCATTCAAGGGTATGTCTCACTCTAAATGGCCAGTGAAAATATCTATGATGTCTTTATTATATATATTTTTGCTATTTACAAAAAGCATGTGTGCAGTGAACATCATTTAAATTTGTCCATTGCATAGTTCTCTTAATTTATAGGTCTGCCTTCAAAGTCATTCCCTTCACCATCTTCCTCTTCTTCGCTGCTCTCAAACTCGTTATTATTGGAGAGCATTACTATAGATGGCTGCTCATTTTTATCTGTTGCTCCGCCTTTCTCCCCTGGCTTGATATTAATATCATTATCAGATATCTCCTGTGGCAGGTCAAAAACACCTAGCCCTAAATTCTAAAATGAAAGAGAAGGTTAGAACCCCCGGTGTAGAGAGCCTAAAAGAGACTGAAGTACCATTTCTATGTATCCCTCAGCGTTTTCGTCAATCTGCTCAATATCTAGTTTATTCGGATCATCTTTTACCTGCTTTTCAAGCTGTTCGTTGGCTGATGCCAACTCAGGAATAAAAGCTTGTAGGCGAGAAAGTACTAAATAAAAAGTAGACAAGGTTAGCGTGCCCATTCAAAATGGGGTAGGTTCAACAGAATTGCATACATTCAGAGGGAGGCTCAAACTTGAAATTGGGCTTTTCTTTCCTGGTTTCATTGGTTGGAGCAGGTCGCAGTAACTCGGCTGCAAGAATTATTGTATAAATTTACTTGCCTACTATATTGAATTGAAATATCAATTACCTATTTTTTCTTCTTTTGTTTGGATATCGAGCAGCTCCTTTGATCGTATAGGGGTTTTCTTGTCTGACATGATGGTAAAGATTGTTTTGTAGGGTGCTAAAGTGGAGAGTTATTTTCGAGTGTGGCGAGCTGCGCTTCTGCAGTCACATTAAATTATCAAAGGGAACCTCTATTCGAGCGATCATATTGCAACGGCGAATTTTATTAAACGCGATGGATCCTGTACAATTACCACAAGAGGAGGTATTATCCCTTATTGTAGGGTAACTAAACTATCTGCATCTATCACTTTTTATTTGATATTAATCTAATATAATTCTTATGATTTTTTTATACACCGCGTTTCGTCTCAAGACAATTAGCATCCTATGGTTACTCGCAACTTGCACAATTAGTTGCAGAACAGACTGGCATCACAATCGATTTGATGCCTAATAATAAACTTTCAGAATGGTTATATCTCGGAAAAGAACAATATTCTGGTATGCTATGCATTTTGGTCCGAAATGGATATTATTGAATTTACAAGTGCACGATGCTCTTTTATAGATTACGACGATGATGATAACCGTTCAATTGAGGACATTAACGGGCAGGATTACAAGGCAGAAGATATTGAAAGCAAAGATAATTTACTCGACAATGTAGCAGATCAGTCAATAGGTAAAATGAAGTAGTTTAAACGTGCATATAGCTTATCCTAACTATTTTGGTCAACTTACTAAACAGCACCAAAACCACTCCCCTACTATCAACAACTATATTACACTCAACACCGTGGTCCCTGTCGTACCGCCGCTTTTTCTCGTGATGGCAGGCTTGCCGCAACAGGCAGCGCGGATAGTACGATCAAAGTGCTTGATGTTGGGCGCATGAAGCGTAAATCGGATGATAATGAGAAGCCTGTCATTCGAACCTTTTATGACCATACTGCACCAATCAAGGATGTCAGTTTTCACCCAAATGGTGCGGTATTAGCATCTTGCTCTGAAGATATGACCATCAAGCTCTTTGATTTAAAGAAAAAAGGGACAAAGAGATCTTTTCGGCACATCCAGGTACATACTATTCATCTCCGCTTAAGATCTAAATACACTGCTAGAGAATCATCCGTTTTATAGGAGTCTCATACACCTAATTCAATTCACTTTCATCCCTCTGGGGACTATCTTGTTTCTGGAACAGACGATGTAGTTGCACGAATCTATGATGTAAAAACGATGCAATGCTATATACCTTCCACAAGCAGAATAGATTCCCACCAAGGGCCAATCAATTATGTAGGTTTTTGTATAATATTTTTTTTTTCTTTTTTATACTATCTAATCTGCCATGCGCTTTCTTTAGGTGCGTTATTCACACAATGGAGCTACTTTTATCACCGCTTCTTCTGATGGATCCGTTAAGCTCTGGGACACAGTCTCCGGGCGCTGTGTTCGCACCTTCGAACATGTTCATAAGGGGCGTCCTGTTTCTAGCGCACAAATTTCGAAGAATGGAAAGTATGTACTCACCGCTGGAAAAGATTCCACCGTAAGGCTGTGGGAAGTTGCAACCGGGCGATCAATGTTAGAATATGTGGGCGGAAAGCATAGTAGAGAAAGTCTAAGAGTTGCATTTACGTGGAATGAAGATTATGTGCTCGCAGGAGATGATTCAAGCAATTCCGTATTTTGCTGGGATGCGCGAACGGGAGTGTTTCTTAAGCGAGTTCAAGGTAGCAGCGGAAATCGTCTATAATTATATTGCATTCTTTTTTTTAAAATAATATGATCTAATCGTAGGTTTTAATAACACGGTGCGGTGTATTGCAACTTCTCCAGTTGATGGAGGATTCCTTGCATGCAGTGAAGATTTTCGCGCTCGATACTTCGTTTTATCCACTGGTCCTGATGCAGGTCCTGGTGGAGAGTCTTCCGTGAAGGATACATAAAATAAAGTATTTACTCGACTTACTAAATTAATTTATTGGATTTTTCTTTCTTGAGAACACATTGTGATAAAAAAAAACGAGAAATCCCTAAGAGGAATTTAAATATTTTGGGGAAATTCTGCGAGCCAAAAATGAAGCAGGAATTGACAGCCTGAGAGCGGAACCAAAAGAAAAAAAACTACCGTTCAGGCTTCGTTTCCCTCGAGGTCACCCTATATATCCCCATTCAAAACTAATTATCCACATTCTTCATTATTATTTATTGCGATCAAGAATTACATGAGTTCTCTTGGAAATACCTCTTCAGATTCTGACAGCGAGAATTTCTATGATGCCAGTGAGGTGCCTATCTCATCTACTCCTCTACCCCCCTCTTCTCCACCAATCGTTGTCGAATCTATTGAGACTGGCATTCCGGAATTAAAGATTACTGACGTGGACTTGGGTGAGGAACGCGATCTTCATATCAGTTCCACTTCAACGGGAGATGAAAGAATAGAAAACTCTGAGGGTTAGTTTTTTCTTTATTCGTGTTAAATAGCGAAGAGAAAGGCGGAAAGCATAATCGGTCTCCAAGGAAAACACTTTTGTTAAAATTGACTCTATGACTTAGATTCCTCTCCGAAATGGTTCAGCTATCGATGGCAACGAAACAAGAATAAATCCCTGCGTATGGCCACTACTGTTACGCCTTCGATATCACATTCCGAGCTACCCTCATCTTCACGAGAGAAATTACATTCTTTTTCGGCATCAGTCTCACGCAAAGATGAAAATGGTAATGCGGAATTATCTGCACACGAGAGGCCACTAAGAAGAATTGCCTCGCAGCCAGAAGTGAAAGCTGAAACCAACCTGACCGAAAGTCGATTTGAGAGTGAAGCAAGCATATCGAGTGAAAATTTCGAGGAGCCGGAAGCAGGTGGAGAGAGACCAAAAATGGGGAAGAAAAAGTAGACTATTACAATAGATACATTGTTTTTCAGTGCACTTTTGTGACTATACGTTCTTTATATATTTGAATAGGCGTTCGCTTTCATTCTTCAGTCGAATGAAGCCTCTGTTCTTCAGATCTAAAGACGAGAAGAAAGATGACGAGGGGGAAGGAGGGAAAAGGGGGAGGCATGAACCAAGATTGAATGCATCGGAAGTAAGCTCATCAATACTGCCTAGTGAGATTCGAGGAGATGATTTACGAGCACGATATATTAAGGTGAATTGTTTGTCTTTTTTTTCTTCAAGCTAATGAAGGCTAACCCGTCATATTTTATGTTTCCAAAAGGTAAAAACCAAAAACAAACGAAACAAGCACTTCAACAGACTTTTCCTTGCCCAAGAGTTATTTCTTCCTCCGCAAAGAATTCGCACACGATCACAGTCTGTGGGTGAGACGGCTCCAAATCAAAAATCATCATCCTCAAAAAAATCCACCCAATCTATGCCAGGGGGCGCAATATGGGCACTACGTTTTAACAAAGACGGGAAATATCTTGCGGTTGGAGGACAGGACCGTGTGGTTCGAATATGGAGAGTTCTGATGGAAAACGATCCAGTAAACACTGCAAGAAGCAAAGCTCCCATTTTCTTAGATGAGCCAATTCGAGAGTACAGGGGACATACTGCAGATATATTGGACCTGAATTGGTCACGGAATAATTTTTTGTTATCGAGCTCCATGGATAAAACGGTACGATTGTGGCATATTTCCCGGCCCGATTGTTTAGTTTGTTTTCAGCACTTAGATTTTGTTACTTCGGTAGCATTTCATCCAAAGGTAATTAACTGATTGAACGAGGCAATAGGCCCATATTATCGATCTATTTCCTTCTATTTCAGGATGATCGCTTTTTCTTGTCCGGCTCACTTGACTGCAAATTACGTCTGTGGAATATACCCGAAAAGAAGGTCGCGTTCTGGAATGAGCTTCCCGAAGGCAATTTTGTGACCGCAGTTGGCTTTACTCTTGATGGCCGCCTCGCTGTGGCCGGCTCCTACCTTGGCCTGTGCCTTTTTTATGAAACAGAAGGCCTTAAATATCACACCCAGATTTCAGTGAGCGGAGATAGGCGCCGTCTTGGTAAAGGTAAAAAAATCACCGGTATTGAGGCGATGCCCAGAATGAAGGCAGGCGAGGAGAAATTACTGATTACCAGTAATGACTCGAGGATTCGACTCTATAATGTACGAGATAAGAGCCTGGAATACAAATACAAGGGGCTAGAAAACTCAAGCAGCCAAATTCGAGCTTCCTTTAGCGATGATGGGCGACACGTTATCTGCGGATCTGAAGACAGATATGTACACGTGTGGGAGGCCGAGCAAGCAATATATTCCGGCAATGGTGAAGGGAGCTGGGATGCAATGAGTGTGGTTGATAGTTTGGCAGAGTCTATGGATGCATCATCGGTGGCGGACAGTCGCGAAGAAAATGGTGGGGGCGCCTCGTCTATTGGTAGCGGATGGCTGAAAAAGGGAGTTCCAGGGAGTGAAAGTTTCGAAACCGGAGGGCCTACTGTTACATGTGCTGTATTCGCTCCCGCGAGAACCCGTCTCCATCTAGCACGAATGGGAGATCCTGTTTTCACCTACACGATCCCCCCTCCCACCTCCCCTGCCTCTGCTATGTGGGATGCCGCGAGCGTCTCAAGTAGTCTAAACGGATTAGGAGGAGGTACCAACTTCACGTTTCCAGATGGAAATATTATTGTCACCGCAGATAATCTGGGTGTAATACGTGTGTATCGTAATGACTGCGGGATTTATCCATCTCGCCCATCTGTTGACAACAGTGATACTGTCAGTGTAAGAAGCAGTCGGAGCAGGAGGAGCTTGTTTTGGCTGAAGAATTCAAGCTCTATGAGTGTCACATCGAATACGAGCACACCAAACGGAAGTGGTATGATTGGGCGGCGCCCTCGTTCGGAAAAATCAGCTGTGACTACGTCGACAACAGGGACGTGGAAAGATGAGAGAAGAAAAGGTGACGTTTATGTGGACGAGGTTGGCGAGCTGAAAGGAGAGGGCGGCGTGGAGAAGAGCCTGTGTTTGAAATGCCCTTCGTGCGGAGGAACCAGATTTGAGTCGGTACTTCCGGTGGACTCGGAAGAGGAAGGCGGGGACCGCGACAAAATATCGGTTGGAGAGAGAAGGAGGCAGTTCATGTTGGTGTGCATGGCATGCCAACGACCTGTACAGAAGTCTTAATCATTTTTTAATCTAACCTCCCTTTCTATTAATTTTATTTAGTTTTTTATTTAGTTCTCTCTTTGCTGAGCACTTATTGTTCTTTTTTGGTTTCCTGCTGGACTGAGTTATCTTTTGGTTATTTGCTAATTAAATTTCTTCTATATACATGTTGTTCAATCATATTCATAATATTACGCATTTATATTATTTTCCTCCTATATATGCTTGGATCATCCTTGTTGTTCTGGCCCCCGGCTTCTTCTAAGCATTTTTTT
This sequence comes from Calcarisporiella thermophila, assembly GCF_041956535.1. NCBI lineage: Eukaryota > Fungi > Calcarisporiellomycota > Calcarisporiellomycetes > Calcarisporiellales > Calcarisporiellaceae > Calcarisporiella > Calcarisporiella thermophila. Next base: position 574,680 of record NW_027192202.1, read on the forward strand.
AAATAGTACATTTGTTTAACCCGATCGATCTAATGGAACTATTTTACTTGAAACATCAACCTATTCGATTCTTTAATTTCCAATGATGCCCGCAATTTCAGTCAATTATTTTTTTTTCCACGTCGGCCTGCTGGCATCCACGATTATATCGTCCAATACTACCAGTCAGACATACGATAGAGAGGTTCCGTTATCATGACATACATCCAAAGCTTTCTTTATAGATTCTATGTTGAGATGGAATTAGGGGGACATACACTAATATATATATTTGAAAGTGTTTGGAAGATTCCGTGCTATTCTTTCGTCAAATAAAAGAATTTAAGAAAAAGAGAGAGAAAATAATAACAATTTACAAGATTGTAGTTATAAAAATAAAAAGAATTGAGGAAAGAGTTCAATATCATCAGAAGATCATAAGACATAAATTATCCATATAAAAGAATATTTAAAAAGGGGGAAAATATATAAAGGCAACAACAGATTTGCGCTACTCCCACGAGCTCTCCACCGTCTCCCGCACGCGCCTATTGTATTCTCTCCTATTCTCTCTGAAGAGTGTTGCAGCTTCCGCGTTCGCAGGACTATTTGGATTTGGGTCATGCAGGAGACTTTGAATACTCGTCAAAATGGCAGCCACATCATAGGTTGGTGACCACCGATTCTGAAGGATGTCAAGGCACAATTCGCCGTTGGCATACACATTCGGGTGAAACATCTTGGATACAAACTTCACCTGCGGAGGCCGATTAGGATAGGTTTCATCGAATTGGAGTACTAGCTTGAAAGTACCGTCCTCGAATGGTGTATCCGCTAGAGATTAAAGATGATCAGTGATATACCATTAAAATGATTCGTAAGATTATTAAAGATGCTTGATTTTTCATATATTAAATATATCCTATACCTGGTCCAAAAATAACTGCATTCCAGACCATGATGTTATCTGGACATGGAGCACCAGAAACACCAGCCGGAGGATCATTCTGTAAGCGCTTAAAGTCACGCATTAAACGGCGCCGCGTTGGTGTAGACATTTTTATCTTTACGTGAGCAGTGCTGAGATCTATTTGTTCTTAGAGAAGTCCTTTTAGGTAAAAAAAATTGAAATCGTTTTTGCAACATCACTATTGTAGCATAAGCCACTGTGACTGTTTAATATTGAACGTCAGCGTTTGTTTATTGTTGGTAAAGTTGAGAAGAGTGTAAAATAGGGTAGCTTTTTCCTTCTACAAAAACTCTCCCTTCTTTCCTATTTCTCAAATGGTAAGTGCTCGATGTTATTTGGAAGTGACAAATTTGCTCCATCATCGTCATGTTCTCTCGAGTCTTCGTGTCATGGAAAAATTAATTCATTTGCTTTCTGATGTCTAGGTAACGCACATACTTTTCGAGACCGCATCTGGCTACGCTCTCTTCGAGCGACTTCAATCAGAAGTCATTGGCTCTAAGATCGAGGAGGTACAACAGACTGTACTCGACTTGGCCAAATTCGGCAAAATGATCAAGTTGAAGTCTTTTGCTCCTTTTAAGAACGCCGCTCATGCACTGGAAAATGCGAATGATGTATCAGAAGGTAATGTGTGACAATGAAATTCCATTTAGGTGACAGAACAAATATTAATAAGTTGTTCATACTACGCCTTTTATTTTAGGCGTTGTCAACCCCCACCTCAAATCTTTCCTTGAAATGAATCTCCCGAAATCAGGCAAAAAATCCACCACTGTCCTTGGTGTATGTGAAAAGAATTTGGCTGGTACTATCAAGGCCGAATGTGGCATCGAGTGCGACGCGAGCGAGGTTGTCCTTGATCTTGTGCGTGGCCTCCGCCTACACGCTGACAAGCTTCTCCGCCAGTTCAAGGAGGGAGACTTAGAAAAGGCCCAGCTTGGTCTCGGACACAGCTATTCGCGTGCCAAAGTCAAGTTTAACGTGAACCGTGCAGATAACATGATCATCCAGGCGATCTCGCTCTTAGATCAATTGGATAAAGACATCAATACGTTCTCAATGCGTGTTAGGTAAATTGGAAGCAGCAAATGATCCATTTGTAGCAGCTTCAGCTAATACTTTTGTTATCGCTTTAGGGAATGGTATTCATGGCACTTCCCTGAACTTTCCAAGATTGTCAACGACAACTATCTCTTCGCCAAACTCGCCAAATTTATCAAGAATAAGAGCAACCTCACGGAAGAACAGCTTGAAGGCCTTGAGGAAATCGTTAGCGACGAAGCGAAAGCGAAACAAATTCTTGATGCTGCTCGCGCATCAATGGGTACTGATATCTCGGACGTTGATATGGTGAACATCGAGATGTTCGCCGATCGCGTCATAAGTCTTGCGGATTACCGCAAACAGTTGCATGATTACCTTGTTAGCAAGATGAGCAATGTGGCCCCGAACCTTGCCGCACTTATCGGTGAGATGGTCGGTGCACGCCTAATCTCACACGCTGGCTCCCTCACAAATCTGAGCAAATATCCGGCATCTACTGTGCAAATTCTGGGTGCTGAGAAGGCTCTCTTCCGCGCTTTGAAGACCAAGGGCAACACACCCAAGTATGGTCTACTTTACCACTCGTCATTCATTGGTCGCGCCGGCACGAAGAATAAGGGCCGCATCTCGCGTTTCCTCGCGAATAAGTGCTCAATTGCATCCCGCATCGACTGTTTTGCCGAGCGGCCAACGACCAAGTTTGGTGATGCTCTCCGAAAACAAGTTGAAGAACGACTTGCCTTTTATGAGGAAGGTGCCACCCCTACTAAGAATGCGGATGTGATGAAGGCCGTAATAGATGCCTTGAAGGAAGAGGAGGGCGAAGAAGAGGTTGAGAGCATGGAGGTTGACACGCCAAAGAAACGAAAGGCTGAGGACGACGAAGCTGCAGAAGAGAAGGAGAAGGAGGAGAAGGAAAGCAAAAAGAAGAAGAAGGTAAGCAATAATTGCAATCTGCCATTTATAACCTGTACCGATAACGATCATTTCATAGGAGAAGAAAGAGAAGAAGCATAAAGATGACAGCGAAACACCCAAGAAAGAAAAGAAGAAAGAAAAGGAAGGAAAGACACCCAAGAGTGACAAGAAGAAGAAGAAACATTAAGAGGCAAATAGATTATTCTACTTTTTTAAAGACGGACACTTTCACCTTGGCACTGATGATAGAGCAATCTATGCTATGCTCTCGTTTTTTTTTTTAATACTTGAATGGAGAGATGACGACGGCTTTTTTTTTCACTTCATTGTGTTTGCTTATTCTTTTTTTTTTTTTTTGTTCATTTGTAACCTTTAGTTTTTTTTAAAAAAAATATACTTAAGATATAAAAATACTTATTTTTCTTATACAAATTGCAATATATAGAGAGAATAAGTCAAGGATAAAATTAACTTAACGGGTGTTTCACTCATCCCGGCTATGTCTGTAGAGAGCCTCCTGTGTAACTTGTATCTCGTCCAAATCTGGTACCAAACCGGCAAGCAATTCACTTGCCTCCTTGAAATAAGTCAGCTGCGCAGCAACAAAGTCGCCTAGATTCCGTAGAGGTTCAGGCGATTCAAGCGCTGCTCTCATGAGCGCGGTAGCCTCCTCCACTGCTATAACGAACTGGTCCTCCGCTTGCTCAATTTCAAATTGTGCAACCTCAACTCTCTCGGGGCGTACATTGCGGTGCTTCGCGCGGACTGCATCCAGGTTAAGTCTTTGACTAAGCACTCGACGACGAGCCTTCATAGCGTTGGCAATTTGAGTGTTGAGAGTAGTGTTAAAGGGCTGGACAAATTTGGCTGTAATCTGGAAAAGAAAGGTGAGAAATTACAAGCACAAGAGAGAAATGGATTATGACCTTAATTTTACCTCCTCATCCATCCTAAGCCGTGCAGCCCCAATTTTTTCCTGGACCGCCGCACACTTAAACAATGCAGCCCCGAGCGGCTCTTCTACTCCGATCTGCTCTGCGCCTTGAGTACATGAACGCGCGATCGCATGCGATAATGTCTTAGGGCCATGTCTCTCCGATGGAATCTCATTTGCATGTGCACCCTCATATTCGGCGCGTTCCGCAGGAGACATTGTTAACAGCTGGAGTCGCTCACCCACGGAGTGCGACATCTCAACTAATGACTCCTGGAGCTGAGAAGGATAGTCGTAGCTTTGAGAAGTAAAAGTACGCGTCACTCGGAGAAGATTTTGGTGGACATTGCGAAGGGCATCAAAGCGCTAAATTTGGAAAGTTAGCAGAGAGCCGTAGAAAAAGCATTAAAATAAGAAAATTACCCTTTCAAGCTCTCTATACTCAAGGGGTAGCTCGGTTACTTCTTCAGCTGTTCCCATCTTTTCTTGAGCGAACTAATAAAAGGAGAATATCTCTAAGTACAACCAGGCACAACGCGAGAGAAATTCCAGCTCTATACCTGACGAACTTGTCCAAAACCGCGTTCAATCCGCTGTGCAAGTGGATTTAGTTTTTGGCCGAAATTTGCTAGTTGGTCCATAGTCGACTGAATAAATTGATTGGGTGTAACGGGATCCGTCTGTCTGCGACGAGGTGTATTTACATTCGGGCCTATATGCTCTGCTGGATCTGCCATATCGCTATGATTTAATTCGTTATTCAGCTAAATCTCGATTAATAGAAGATCTAATTGGATGAAAAGACAAAAAGGTTTACACGGAAGATTACTTAAGTTGAATACGCAAGATTCGGATACAATAGACCTAAGCCGTTAACTAGATGTGGTCGGGGATTATTTGCGGAAGGCATAAATCACGGGGCACCAGACAACAACTAACACGGTTGTAAATTTGATTGATCAAAATAAATAATAAATGCCATAATGGAGATTCCTTCAAAGTCAAGGTTGGGCCCTTAATCATGCTAATATTTGAAGATTGCACTCAGCAGGAGCTCTGTTCTTCACGATCTGGGCATTTTCGAGCGTTTCAAACAGAATTTTAATAAATTGATTATAGATATGCTGGGGAATTTAACTATGTTTAAGAATCTTATGAAACATTAGAGATGCAGGCACCTAAGTACTCTTGTGTTGTATATTGCACAGCCGAGCCGAAGCATGGCCGGCTACATGTATCGGAAATAGCGGCTTATTAGAGCTACATAATATGCCTTCAGAATCAACAAACAAAGAGGATAGCCATTCTCCGTGAGAAAAATGACTTTATAAAGTTCAATATCGAAATGTATGGATATACTTTTTAAATGCGAGTATTTAACGAGATCCTTGTCCTCTAGTGCGATACAGATCATTACGTGTAGGCCGATTCTGGCGAGAGGAAGAATGACTTGATGATGAAGATGAGGATTCCTGAAGAATCCCATTCACAGTAGTCCGCTTCGACCCATCAGGTCCTTCTTCAATCACAGTCGTGTTGCCGTATTCATCAGTCATAGTAGTTACTGTAGTACGCTGTCCATTAATGATACGTGTCATCTTACTTGTAGAGGTGTAACCACCGCCATTTCCAAACCGCATTTGTCTGGAAGTTGAAGAAGAGCTTGAGGAACCTGGGAAATTCGAAGAGGCAAGCAACTGTTGCTGTTGCTGCTGGTATTGCTGATTGTGTGGGAGTCCACGACCGCTAGGGAAATATTGTTGCTGCATAAGAGACGGGCGACCGCCGAAAAATGAACGTTCAAAGAAAGGGTCGTTGAAAAATGGGTCATTAAAAAATGGGTCATTAAAGAAGGGATCATGCGAAAACATAGAACGAGAAGGAAATGCTCCCATTCCTTGCATATGGCCAAATGGAGAGCGATCGAAGAAGGAACCAAACGACCAAAAATCTTGGCCAAACACTTGCTTGAATAATTCTTCAGGAGATTGAAACTACACCAAGGAGTAGTGAGTAACCATTAATAGTTCGAAATGTTTATCGCATATTCTCACCTCAAAAAAGAATGGCATATGTTCATGCCTTGGCTGACGACTTTGATAGTTAGCGGTGGAAGAAGAAGAATGTTCCTCAGTTAATTCATCGCCATAAATATCATAAAGTTGGCGTTTTTCTGGATCCGATAGAACTTCATACGCATGACTATTATTCATTTGAAAAATCAAAGTAAGATCAAGTTAGAATACGAATCTAAGAGTATAATTTAAGACTATGTTATCGCGCTTACCTTATTTCCTTGAACTGTATGATTAAATAAATTTTGGTAAAATCATGTGAGTTTTAATCAATCATAATTGCTCCATAAATTTTGATTCTTTAGATAATTGTACACTATTACCTTTTCGGCTGCTTCAGGTTCTTTGTTCTTGTCAGGGTGCCATCGGAGCGCTTGACGTCTGTATGCCTTCCGAATGTCCTAAAAAATTACACCCGAGATTAAGTTGATTACCAAAAATAAGCCAAAAAGAATAAAATATGGAAGAATGGGCCACTATTTACCTCAGTAGATGCATTGATATCTAACCCTAGTACCTCGTAAAAGCTATACGAGACCATTTTTTGCGATTAAACCATACTATCTTTAAAAAATATAATTAAGAATTTCAAAGAAAATTGTAGGTTAATAACCAAAGCAGTCATGTAAACGTCACAACCTGAAGACTAAGACTATTCCACTATCTTGGTTAAAATATCAACCCACCTTTAGTTCTTAATCTACAACCTTAATAAGAAGTTTGGATTCGTCAATCAGCTCGACATGGTCATAAGATAGGTTTATAAAACGTCCTATCCTTGTCAATAATTATAATTAGTATGAAAGTTTCTTCGATTGTACTCACGCGCAAGAAGCTTTGTAAACTACCACCAGCTTCGCATCCTATAGTCCCATGACCCAAACCATTTAGCCGCTGCGTTTTATTTTTCATCAGGATGGTTTACCAATAATACATGGTCATCTTTCTGATATTTCGAGTTTGTTTTTTCAATATCAACTTGGTGGTATATCACTTGTGCTGTTTTCTAAAGTCTCACACCGAATTTCTATAAAAGAACCCCTTATTCTCCCTAGACTTTTATTCACAATAGTGCGAAATCAATACTGGTATATATGTATGCAACCCAAAATATCATCTTAATTGAGAGATCGATTTACAATTTCGGGTTGAATATCCTCGATTTCAAATGCAGTAAGATGACCGAGAGCTTTTCCGAGGAATAATTTTCCTACAAAATAGAGACTTATTATTTGGCGGCAAAAATTGAAGCCCATAAAAAGGAGAGAGATACCGCCTTATCTTATTATTATTCGAAATATCACGGAATGGCAATCCCCTTCTTCGACAGGCTCACTTTTAGAGACTACCAGGTATTATTTGTATCCTCCTTGTTTTTATCGCATGCACTAATCCCTGTGCATACAGTCACTTGTAGCAGCCTCATTTTTCCTATTACTCGAAGGTATACTTCGAGTCATCGTGACGCTTCTCCCTCAGTTCATTATCCAGTTTTTTGACAGCATTCTCAAGAGGTTGATTTCATACCAATCCAAAATGCTTTTATTTTGATATTGCTCATGCTGGTTGGCACAATAGTCTGTTTCCATGGCTGTTCCGCCCCTATCAAAGTGGGAAGACAAAGAAGTTTGAGGAGATAGGAGATTTCGTAGAGATTGTCAGCTCTTGGTATTATATAATGGCATAGAGCAATCTTGATGCTATTTCATTTTGTTATTATGGTATAGGGGATATCCGGTCGAGAGCCACCTAGTCACAACTCGAGACCACTATGTCATCAGTCTCTTTCGCGTACAGAGTAAAAGTGGTTCTACGCCCAGAGCTGGGAGACCAGCTGTGCTCATCTTCCATGGGTTTTTCATGAACTGCGAAGTATGGGTTACACTGCTGAACGAGAAACATAATTTGCCGATCATATTGGCAGATGCAGGGTAAACTACTTTAAGGCGCAATACAAATTAGAGCAAAATAACATTAATGAGAGTTTTGTAGTTTCGATGTTTGGGTAGGGAATTTAAGAGGAAACAAGTATGGACTGAAGCACCTCTACAAGAAGCCAAGCTCTCAATCTTTTTGGGAGTATTCTTTGGATGAGTTAGCTCTTTACGATCTACCTGATACGATCGATGTGAGTTGTAAGTGTTTATTACTACCGGCTAGTTTTGACTAATTTTCAACTTTTCAGCATATTTTGAGAGTGACTGGGCAGAAATCTCTTTCGTACATTGGTTTCTCCCAAGGCACTGCCATGGCATTTGCTGCTCTTTCCATTAATCCATTACTTAATGAGCAGATTAACCTATTTGTAGCCCTTGCTCCAGCAACGGTAAATACAGATGCGTCTATGTACAGGTGTTACGCGTTGAAATAATTGATAGATTTTTGATCAATATTAGACGCCTCCAGGGTTAGATAACTCTTGGATCGATGCTGTCGTGAAGGCTACGCCTAACATCACCTATCTTTTTCTTGGCCGCAAGCGAGCACTTTCTGCCGCACTTTTCTGGCAGCGTGTTCTGCCGCCACAGCTTTTCATGCGCTTAATCGACGTATCCTGTAACTTCCTGTTTGGATGGACGGGACGTAACATTAAGCCTGCACAAAAGGTAGTATCATATCAGCATTTATATAGCTTTACCAGTGTGCAAGCGGTGGTTGTAAGTGTGATTCTTTGGGATTTAAGTATACGTGCCAATGGTAAACCACATATTCTATGTTTAGCACTGGTTTCAGATCATTCGCTGCGGCCGTTTTCAAGTATGTTCTTATGCGAGTGTTCAATCTTGCCATTCTTATTGACCATGACTCTTTGTTAAGATGTTCGACGACCTGCCATGTCGGCTTCCCTACTACAGAGCGGCAGATGGAAACTCTCCACATCGATTTCCTACTAGCCAGGCAAAATAAATACATGCATTAACTTGCTCTTTTATCTTGGCATTAATCATAAGCCATAATTATAGATCCGCACTCCGATAGCTATATATTATGGGGACAGTGATAGCCTTGTCAATATCGAAGACCTCCTCAAGAATATCCCAAGGCCTATCAAAATCCAGAAAAAGGCTGGATGGGAGCACCTTGACTTTTTATGGGCTGATGGCATAGAAAACGTTTATTATGACGTTTTGGAACTGGTGAAGGGGTTCATTCAAGAAAAAGAATTGCGAGAAAAGCTCAACCCTGATAACACGCTTGAAAATAATAACTAGCTTTCGTCTTAAAATGAGGAAATGTAACTTGGCAGCCCATGGACAAGGCATCGTATCTTAGACATTTTACCTTGTTTAAGTCATTGTATCTATACTTGTGACACACACCTGTGAAATAAATAGCTTGTGAAATATAGAGCTTTGACACTTGGTTAAGATGAATGCAGGAATTGATATTTCTTTCCGTCGCCTAATTGCAAAAAGGAGATAATTTATTTTTTATTTTGAAGCGCGAGTTAGGAGATGCTAGAGAGGGGTGTACACCCAGTCGCCCATCTATTAAATATATCAACTAACATGTAGTTTTTATGAAAACATGCTTTTTATCATTCTACTTTCTCCACTTTCTCTTGCACCCGATTAGCACGGGTATAACTGACTGCAGCCAGAATCAGAGGGATAACCAAATAGGGTGTATAGAATGAAAGGAGGACCGCTATCTCTTTGAAGAGCAGATTATGAGCTGGATTAAACACCACCTCAAAAAGAACCGGGATGACTGTTGTGCTTGTATGAGTGCCATAAACCAGCAAAGGAAGATGACGCTTCGGGTAATCTAATAAAAATATGGTAATAGGTTGAGCGGAGAATAGTTCCCATAGATGTAAAAGCATAGACTACCTGTCCAAATTGCCCAAGTGGCCCAAAAGAAAAATGGAAGTTGATAGATGGCCTCGCAGTACAAGAAACTGAGGAACCAATAAAACCCTCCCTCAGCTACGCCAGACATGAAAGGATCACGGAAAGTCTTAATGTACCAGAGTGACAATTCTTTTAACGCAGAAGGAACAAGATGAGGAGGATATAAGGCCTGAAGATCCATAATCATTGTAATAGGGATATGAGAAACAAAATAAATTAGAAAAAGTTTATCAAGATACGCAAAGAATAATGCGCGTTTGTTGTGCGTGCATGCCGACATTTTAACGGGAATCAAATACAGTAAGAGTGGATAAACTCGTCGAGGTTGATTGAAAGTATTCAAGTAGCCGAGCCACATTTATTGGATCTTTGTTATGAACGCGCAAATTGAAAACAATTTTGGCAGCTGCATCCATGCATTTAGAGTATTTCAAGACTCCATGTTTCTTATGCAATCATTGCAAGAGAAGAGTGCCCATGGATCAACCTTACGCGCATTCGATTGCAGATGGTGAGCATGTGCTCAACCGACCCAACTGAACAAAACCCAGTTGAGAATCTAGAGCAGGGTGCTCTGGTAGTCAGGGAGCAGGAGCTTTCCATTAGTGCGTCCCTTTAGAATACGAGTGACGTATCTGCCCCAGGCATTCACTTTCAAGCCTAGGTTTTTTGGAAGGGTTCAAGTCTACCTAGTAACTAAACTCTCTGTTGGGATAGCAAGGGTGAGGGTATGATTCTGGACCATCGGAAACTTTCATCACTTATGACAAATTATCATATGCAATAAAAATTTCCGGGATTGTCACCTCAATAAAAGGAGAGACGTAACGACGGTTTTGAGGAGACTAATATATGAAAGTCAAAAAGAAGTAGTGGTCCTAAGGAATTGTATTATACATTAAAATTAGCGAAAGGTTAGACTAGATAGGTTTAGTATTCCAATTTCGCGGAACATATAATCAATAAACAAATTCATTAAAGCTAATCGATATTCAAAAAAAAATTTTTTTTCCCCGATAAACATTTTCAGATGAGGTCCTTGGGTGCAGAAAAGAAGTTGCAATCAAATATTGGTAATTATGTACAATACAAAAGAGAAATTTACAACCTCCGCAGATTTTTCCTTAAAAAAAATAGCAAACATGAACAAAAACACGGAAGAGGGAGAGAAACAATATAAAGGCGTCCACTAGAAGCATGAAACTTTACAACACACTAATAATTAGAACTAATAATAGAAAGAATAATGCAACAGAAGAGAAGCAAGAATGTAAAATAAGATCCTTTGAAATGTCGGCGCTACTATTTTTCTCGACAACTCAAACAAAGCCGGCGCGTTCACGGTACATATATCTCTGCAACACGGTTCCCTTTTCCTCCAACATAGTTGATGAGACTGTGTCAAATGATGAAGCCATGCATATTGGTTTTAGGGAACTATCGTACTCTCGCAACAACTCATCATAGCGGCATTCGATTTCGTGTGGAGGCGAAGGGTAATAGGCATCGATAAAGTGCTGTACGGCGTCTGCTTCGTCCCCTGAAGGGGAATCTTCTAATGATGATAAGAGCCCAGGAACACCTGAGCGACCAGCACTCAGGCGAGAATAGTAGCTAGGTATGCTGATGGGAACAAGAAAAACCGAGAGGTGTGCATAGAGATCAGATTCTTGTACACGCAGTTCAAAATCCTAAAAGAACAATCGCTTCATCAATGATCCCACTTGCTAAACTTTTCGATCGATTCTCCACGTGTGCCTTACCAAAGACGCAAGAAGTTGCTTTTCCATTAAGTTCACTTCTGGTGCTGAAAATACCCCACCCGAATAACGGGCCCAGTGTTTATTCTTTGGCGAAGAATCGTTGAGGGTTTTTGCAGTTACGATGAGGGTGGCTAGAAATATTCGATGCCTTGTACAATGCATACCTGGAAAGGAAAACAGAGCATTTCAGCATCATCCCCGTAATACGACAAGTCCCCCTGTATATTAATTTTATGCTCCTTGTTCGAAGAGCACGAAATCTTAATGCTTACCACGGGCTGCTCTAGGCAGTTTACGTTTGAATCGATCGAGAATCACAAGTGTTGTAAGGAAAGTGGCAGTGGACACATGCGAACGGGAAACAACTTGCGATATAAAGGTTTCTAACGGGGGCACGATGAGAGTTCCGGGCTGACGTTTTGGGCTGCACTCGATGACTTGATGGGCCATGGATGCCACGTAGGCTATAATAAGAGCAGAGATTAACACCTCTAGTGATGGGTGAAAAGTAGAGCCATGTGCTACCGATCATCTCTGAGGTAATCGGGCTCTGGATTAGCTCGGAGAGGGATGAGAAAACCATGGTGGGCATCCTTTGTGGATTGCTGTGAGAAACGCGCAGGGATGGAGGGGAGGCGAGTCAGGAGCGCAACATACAAGAGGCGAGGCGAGGGTGGGCCGCGACTGAGCGAGAGGGAGAGAGAGAAAAAGCGGCGAGGGGGCGAGAGGGAAACTATTAAGCGAATCGAGCGTAAAGAGCCGAGGTTTAATATATATATCTCCGGGGGAGGTTATTTACAACGATCAAGGAAAAAAAATTTTTTTTGATCAGCACCGCCCCTTTTAAGGCAATATTAATATAGTGCGGTTGGCGAAGTCGACACCCGCCGCAGTCTCAGAAACAGATCAGTGTTCAGCAGAGTCAGTGCGGATAAGCTCTCTTTTTCCGTACTAGCCTGAGACGGCATGACTGCTGCGGCGCCGAGCGTGGAGTCGAGGCGATTGTCGTCCCAAAAAATCGCCCGCCCGCCTGTCTCCCATCGCGGATATTGCCCCATTATCTCCACGTCTCGATGTTTCCCCGAATCTTCTTCGGGAGAGCCTCGGCCATTATCACGGATCTATGGCTGAGGGCCAGTCTGATACTTCTGAAGGCCGTGCTCGGAAATCGCTAATTTATTTGGATTTTCTGAAAGCCTCTATGCGCTAATAGGATAGGAAATATAGGAAGCTCGGGAAGAGTAAAAAAACGCGAACAGTAAAAGTCAACGCATACATGATGCTCATGCATCAACCTCCCATTCATAGGATATTCTGAAAAATAAAAAATAACATCAAACACGGCCATCTCCTATGGCCAGTTCTCTCTATTTTGCCTCAAAATGAAATTCATGTTCCATGCCCGTTGACTCATCCCTCCTCCATAAAAAAACACCCATTTAGATTCCACCCCCACTGCGATCGGTGCTGATTTTGCTAGTCTGCTTTACTACCTCGGGTTTGGAATTGGGCTGGGCAAGTAGCCTTTCATGGACAGAGGACATGACCTCAAGGAATTCATCAAATTCCACCTCTCCATTATCACCGTAGTTGAATTCAGCCTCCGTTAGGATGGCATCAAGATCGCCGCGTTCAAGCTGAACTCCAACGCGTGTCAATATCTTTGGGAGGTCCGTGAGTGGGATATGTCCATCTCCATCCACATCCGATTCAGCAAATGCGCGTGAGAGTGCGGAAAGCTCCTCCGCTGAAAAGCGCGCACGGGAATAAATCATCTGCGATGGCTTGCCGAGCGCGCTCAGAAGCCGTTGACCATAGGCCGTGTCAGCCTCAATAGGCTTGCCGGTGGGAGTTTGCTCCTCGGTGATGGGATAGATTATTCTCGCCTTCGGATCGTTTGGCAGGCCCATGGCGTACAAGAATTCAACCGTCTGCTGGTATTCCTTTTCACGCCTGGCCTCGTCCCATCCAAGCTCCTCAGCCATAATTTCAATGACTCGAGGCAGTGCTTCAAGCGAGGCTTGCGCATTCAAAAAGGCAAGTCGGGTACGGCGTGCCAGAACATCGACTGCAGTGCATGCGTACTCACGTCGAACGGCAAATCGAATCTCAGCCTCGATGTAAGGGTAGAGAGGTGTGATGCGGATTCCGAACACAGGCCATCGGTGGCCAGTGGCTTTGGCAAGAGCAGCAACACCCCATGCGCGATCACCATAGCTATTGCTCAAGTGTTGGGCAACCTCGGTTTCGAGACCGAATTGCTGAATCAGACGAATAAACATCGTCTTGGAATATCCGTGCGAACCCACCAACTTGATATCATGCGTGCGGCATTCGCTTGTAGGCTCAAGCCCTTTATAGGTTACTCAATCAGAAAAACGAGAATTAAAAATGGGTTATTTCATGTTGCTCACCAAAGACCTCGATCGCCTTATCGACTGTATCGGCAGCCATGGCACGATACGTGGTCCATTTACCTCCCGCAATGGTGATCAGCTTGTCTTCACTCACATTAATCATATGATTACGCACAAGAGCAGCAGTGTTCTCGGCTGCGGGATCTCGTACCAGGGGCCTAATTCCGGACCATGCAGCAAGCACATCTCCTCGTCGCACCTTTACATCCGGGCTCAGATATCGGCGCACTTCATCCAATATCCATGTAATCTCCTCCTCCTTGGGAAGGGGGTTTGGAGTTACCTCGGTTGGGGAATCTGTTGTGCCAGCAATGGTGTTACCCTGCCATGGCAAGAAGAAAATGACACGGCCATCACTGGTAGACGGATCAATCAGCCCCATGTTCCCAGGGCTATAGTAATTTGGCAAAATAATGTGCACACCTGCTGAAGGTGCAACGATATCCTGGGCTTTGACGTCGTCCATTTTGCGAATCGCGTCCGTGAAGGGTCCCGTTGCATTAATGACGCCCTTTGCGCGGACCGTCCATTCCTCACCAGTCAGGGTGTCCCGGACCTTGGCGCCACGAGTCACCAAAAGGCCCGACTCATCCTTCTCTTTGATTAACTCAGTGACCTCTACGTGATTCGTAACCACAGCATTGTGGGAAATGGCGGTCAAGGCGAGAGCAACATTCATTCTAGCATCGTTGTGTTGTCCTATATGTCAGCATAAAAAAAAGGGAGATGCTTTAGTCAAACCAACAGAAAAATGTCTTTTCATCAATGAAAAGTTTCCAACCATCATAGTATACTAAAGCCCCAACTAGCTTCTCCTTCTTTAACATTGGGAAAGCTTCCAAGGCCTTTCCACGAGGGAGGAAGTAGCTGCTCTCTAGGCCCTCGCGACCTGCAAGAATGTCATAAGCCTTACATCCCGCCCAGTAATAGGGAACTTGCCACCACCTAAGTGAGGTTCACAAAGTTAATGCCACTCAAATTCGCACCGCAAATGAATGAACGCAAATTATTTACTTGTAGACCGGAAGCATGATAGGAAGCTGATAACTGAGGTAAGGGGCCGTATGCAAGAACGTTGACCGTTCATAAAGCGCCTCCTTCACCAATTTATATTGCTCATAATCAAGTTCCTTAACCGCTTTTTCTAAGTAGCGCACACCACCATGCACCAACTTAGTAGAACGAGAGGATGTTCCTGAGTATAATCCACATTTTAGAATCGAAAATGTAAACCGTAAACAAAGCAAATCGACTCATTCCCTACCGGATGCAAAGTCATCTCTTTCCACTAGTGCAACGTTTAGTCCTCTTGTTGCTGCGTCTAGTGCCACTCCAGCACCTGTTGCCCCACCGCCGATGATAAGCATGTCAAAAGGCTTTTCCTGGGAAGACTTCAACTTGGAAATCATTTCCTCGCGAGAAGGCGGCGTCCAGAAAGCATGTGGTTTATTGGGACGATTCTCGAGCTGAACGGCCTCGGCTTGCGCTTCGCGAAGGAGAAGGGAAGAGTGATCGAGGGGAGAGGTGAGGGTTGCATAGCGACGCTTACCACGCTCAACCTCCGAGTAAACAAAATAGGAGGTTGCGGCGGTGGTTGTTAAGAGGGTCGCGTAGAGCGTGCGTCTGCGGGTGATGTGTCGCCACATGAAGCACTAATTTTGATGAATGATGTTGATTGATAAAGAATCGATAAAGGTCGACTTATTTGTTTAGTGTATTTAGGCTCTTTTTGCGCTTTGAATTTGTGTCCCGGTAGATAACATCTTTACATCATCGAAAAATTGTTTTTTCCGGATAGCACATTCTTCGGCCATACATTATCCACGTGCAAGGGGGATATGGGGCTTCTCTCTGGCCTCAGATCTGCTCGAAGTCACGCAGCTCCAATTGGTCCTGGCGCTGACATTGGGTGGATGTATCAACCTATCTCCCAGAATGCTCCAATGACAGCGCCGAGGTTTTTACCAAATAATCGGCTCATGGATAAATTACGTTTGCTTGAATCATCATGGCTCAAGCAGAAGGCCCGTTATCACCGCCCGCAGCTAAACGCCGGTCGAAAGAACAAGTCCTCGACTTCCTCGAGGAGACACCCCTCCGTCTCCGCAGAGTGTGAATTACATTGAGAGCGCGCAAAAAAAAACAGCATTTAATACTAAGCAAGTGAGGTGAATAAATAGTAACAGCAACATAATACATATATGTAGGCGGGTATATATGTATATGTGTGTGTGTATTAGGTGCATTGATAAGTGCTGCGGTAAAGATTTAAATCATTATACAATCGGAAATCAAACAAAAGAAACGCATTAATGAAGAAAAAAAGAGATAAAAAACACAAGACACATTTTCGCGACGATTAGGCAGGCGTGGTTACCCGCGGCTCCACTAGCAAGCTCAGTTGATATAATTCCGCGTCTGATTTTACAAGCTCGACCAGCGCAGCACCCAGAAAATTTTGAACTTCTGTCACCTCTTCAAGAGGGTATGGCTCCTGAAAGCGCTGTATCTCCCGGATAATGCGCGCGGTCTTGGCATGTCGATCAAAATTAATGAGTTGACGACGTGTACCTGGCATAGTGCGATAGGCGGGATTGCCATCATGAATGAAGGTTAAATCGGTTAGAAAAAGGCCTACATGGAATCCATCAGTAAACCTGCAAAATCCCCCGAGTATTCATAGTCAGTGGTTCATACCTAAATAAGGTAGACAGGGTGGAACAAGAGTTTTTAATCGATTGCGATATTCTGCGTAGTTTCGACTGTGGTCAATGGTTTGTCGGAGGCCATCGAGCGCCATTCGATACTTTTCGGGCAAGCGATCCCATGTCAGCTTTAACCTGCTAATTGTGGAGGAATTGAGGGAACAAACAATAGCCATTAATGTACTAAAGTTGTTGAGATGCAAACAGCACTAAAGGCGAAATCATAATTTGAGTTGGGATAT
Organism: Calcarisporiella thermophila; assembly: GCF_041956535.1. Taxonomy (NCBI): domain Eukaryota; kingdom Fungi; phylum Calcarisporiellomycota; class Calcarisporiellomycetes; order Calcarisporiellales; family Calcarisporiellaceae; genus Calcarisporiella; species Calcarisporiella thermophila. The sequence continues at coordinate 591,584 of NW_027192202.1, forward strand.
AGAGAGAATATGAGGTGAGTCAAAATGGTCAGGTTACCTCGCCCACTTTGATCCAAAATTTGATAAACGACACCCGCTTCTTCACATCCATTTGGCTGACAATGGAATAACTTATCCACGAGGAGATCTAACATTACGTTAACGATCGAATCATGACACGGGAACTGAATCGCGGCCAACTTTCAAAACCTACCTTGGTGCTTGTCTGTCCAATCTGCTTCACATGCTCTGCAGTGCTCTCATCCGCCTTCTTGGCGAACACGGCTAGCAATTCCCTGGGTTTCAGCGCGAGGTAAATTTTGCTCTCCAATATCGTCAACTGCCTTGCAAGCTCTAAGGGCTCGAAATCTATAAGGGGCACTTCGCTTGTTGGCGCACGTCTTAGGCTTGTTAGCAATTGACGAGAGAGGTGAGGCGAAGGTCTTCCTCCCCCGTCTTTACTACTAAGAGACGAAACCTCCGAACTACGAGAAGATGGTAGAGATCGAATAGACGGACATGCTAGCGAATAACCCGATGATAGGGCATCGTAGCGTTTCCAGATTATATTCATCATTCGTTCAGCCATCGATTGTGGCATCCCCTCTTTTAATAACATCTCGGCCCATTCCCGCAACCTCCCAAGCACTTCTTCATCGCCACTCTCCCAATATGTCTCTAGCCACATTTTCAGCACGTTGTATACCCGTAATCGTACGGGTATGCGCACCATTTTTTTCCACAGCGTAATATCCTCTTCACTAAGGGGGGGATCAACTGCGGGTGGTCGGATCTGAAACCTCTTCAAGAGTTGCTTGCACAGCTCCTCAGGAGTAGTAAAGAGACGGAATGTCAACATGAATGCATTCAAGAAATTTGTGTCTAATGTTAGAGTTACATGAGTGCACAAATTTTAAAATAAAAAATTGAAACATCCATTTAGATACATACCAGGCATGAATTCGTGGATAGTCAATTGTTCAATAAGTGATTCCAGGCTGGCTGCATATATTTGACCAGTCGCGCTGAAGATAATGTCATTCCGATTGTCCTTGTAGCGCACGAACCAAGGAAGGTTCTCTTCGCCCGTAGACTTCTACAATGTTGAAGACATAAGCAAGGCTATATAATTAAAATAATTTTTGCTTTAAGCTTACGGTTCTTGCGTATTGCGACGGCGTGACATTAGACAAAGGGCTTTCTCCCGGCATGACTGGGGACCCACGGCGGTTAGCTTCGGTTACGTTTGAGAGTGATACAGTACTTGAATTGTTCAGTGGAAAATGTAAATCTTGTCGAGATGAAACTCTCCGCACTTGCTTTTGAGAGGTAGTCAGTTTTCGCAAGCATGTGTTACAATTACAAGTTTCTTCGTTTTTCCAACCGTGTTGGCGACTTGAATATTCAATACATTTGGGTACACTTCGTAAAACAGGGCCTTGGCCTAACCTATGTGGAGCACTTCCAGCTCGAGGTCGCAAATATGTTCTCGGGTGACCCTCTTCTGTGATAGCCACTGCTCTTGACGCACATATGCTTGGATGTACTTTCTTTATCGCGATCAAATTATCCAAACTAGCAGAGCGATGTACAGCATCGGGTCGTCTTCCTGCCTGTTTCTCGCAAAATGTTCCAGACCGTTTCTTCGGTAGGCGGTGCTGTATTTGGACACGCCCTGGATGTGATAATGATACTGGTACGGAATTGGTTTCGCATCCCGACTCTGTAGAATTATCAAGACAGAAACTCATAACGGCGACAAGATCTGTCACGGCCTGTACAATGTTGGCGCATCCCACTAAGAGATCCTGTCTCTTCCCATTCAACGCCACCTCATTCCCTTGGTATGCATCGTTCGCTGTGCGACTGGAATTATCAATAGAAAGCAACATAAGTTGCTTTGCTGATCTGCACAACTTTTCCTGTGCATCCTGAAGAGCTTGATAGTGTTTAGGTTGGTATGTCCTCTTGAACATTGCAGAAAGAACATATTCAGATATATTGACCAAATTTTGTATGAAAAAAACTGCCTCGCGCGTCAGATGTGTGAGCTCGGTAGATGCAGGGGTGTTGGAAAAGGAGTTGTTGATAAAATTAGTAATGGCTGCTACTTGAGTGATAATGAGATCTCTCTATTAGAAATTCAGTTAGCTCCGTATAGTATCTAAATATGCCTTTTCTTTTGACTACCTGTTTTGAGACCTGTTCGCATGTAGGATTATTGCATCTCTCGAAATTATTAGAAGCTCCCGATGGACTGGATGGAAAGTACCTCAATGGAGATTGCAAAGTGCCCCGAGTATACCCTGCACCAGATATTTGCCATTGCATTTCAGGTCTCGAACGGATAGAAGATGTAACTTGAGCCCTCTCATTAGAAGAATTAGTCTCCAAAGAAGCAAGAGGAAGTGTCCGTGCCATCTCGATGAATCCTCCTATCGTCTCAATCAATTCGCTGACGCTTTCTCCAATTTGCTTCACACCTGCTCGTACTCTGGCGCCCGGCTCCTCGGCACTGTAGTACACTCCAACTCTTGCCTCCTCTCGCGCTGCTCGTATCACAGAACGGCACTGAACAATCAAGAGTGAGAGTGCGTCGAGAATCATTTTTCGTTTCATACCAAGTTGGGGATAGCGACTAAGTACGGGTGTCATGTTCTTTGCCACTCCCGCAGTTGTAAGCAAAGCGCGTGTATGAGAAATAATATGTGCCACCTGTGGTTGTAACTGAGAAAATGCTCCTAGTTTGCAAGCAGTTGTAAGCAGCCTGAGATCATGCACAAGCTTCGATTCTAGTGCTTCCCAAACTTCGTCTGGAAACACGCTGCAATTCCACTTTGAGGGTTGACTGCTATATGAGTTGGACTCAAGATTCGTATTTATGGACTCAACTTGGATGCGGGGTGGGAGAGATGCTGGGATGGTATCATCGCAATGGAAAATAACATTTTGATGGGATGGCGGTTCCGAGTGTTCGATTTTACGGCTATTGGAGTCATTTATTTTTGAAGTAGTATAGGGAAGTTTCTCCGAAAGAACCATGGGTGTAGATGATGCATTAATATCCCAATTGATCACGGAAGGGGGGAATTGATCCATGAAACCGAAATACTGAACAGGTATCATAGTCTACACATTAATATACTGCCTCTGCTTTTTATGAGATCAATGAAAAGAAACAAGGCGAGGATGATGAAGTGTAAGACTCGGTCGTCTAGACGATAAACGATTGAGTGTAAAGAGCAAACTGAAATGAATAGAAGAATGAAAGGGAGGAGATGTAGAGATTATTCATGGAAGAATAATCGATGAAAGGAATGTATACACAGGTGGGAAAAGAGAGGAAAGAGAATATCCTGATTGCCGTTAGCTACACTTGGATGTATTCGCGTCGCTGGTAGCACAGATCGTTTGGCCATCCCAATAAGGAGATTAGGAGGAAAAAGAGTTTTAAAAAGCAGGGATCCAAGCCTCCAAAAAACAGGTTATCTATCTAGCAATATTCCCTTATAATTCGCAGCCTACTCGTACCAGGTTTTTTTCGATTTGTTTGTAATAATTGTTTGCTGCACAGTGCTGCATTTTCTCTCGGATATGAAATAGCCAATATCAGCATCGCCTATGAAAACAGATCGTAAAACCCGATTAGGATCAGCCGAAAATATTAAAAAACCACTATGTCCAAAAAGAAATCAAAGTAGAAATTGCAGATAACCCTCCTCTATTCGAGAAGCCGTGCCTTCAGATAAAGACGATTCTCTTGATGTGAATAGAGAATACAAGCTTTAGCCAACAGATGTCGGCATCTAAGCTGTCCATAAAATTGAAAGGTTTGCATCTGAACTGAGCGTTTGCAAGTGCAAACACGACGATCGGACATTTACTGAGTAGAGTACATTGACATTGTTGAGTCACCAGCTCAGAGAGATGCTTACGTGCAGGATTCAATAGCTCGTGCATTGCGTAAATTCAAGTTAACTGTAGGTGTATAGAAACGTTGGCAGTTTTGATCAAATTTTGATAGGCAGCGTTTGGCTACCTTCCTAATTATCTGAATTGTCAAATTTTATTACTTGCAGATACATACTGACGTAACTTGGTGAATAGGATTAGTAATTACTGCAAAACGTCGTAAAGCAACTATAAGACCTGTGAATAGGACACCTTAAAAATGCTATGTATTCACCAGGTTCATAGGGATTATCTACTTCGCTTAGACCGTTTAAATATTCAATGCGTGCTTGGAAAGCAATATCTCAAGGTGAATTATCTATGTTTTCCGATTTTGAAACGAAAAGTAGACAAATATCAACCACTTTATAAAACAACATAGTACTGTAATATAACGACGGAAAAAGCAGTCTCAATATTCACACTAACAACATTACTGACAAAATGCCTCCTGTAATGAAAATATGAACGATTATATTATTACTCGAATTCATCTCTGCCACTTTCTTCGTTCCAATGCTCCAAGATAAAACCCCAATTATTTGTATTAGATCATTTATTGATATGAATGTAAAGCCTCGATACGTTCTTTCAAACAACTTAGTAGAATCACTACACTATAACCACACTTTAATTAATTGTAATATTTGCATTTTATGTGGCCAATATATTTGCTCATTGTTTCTTAAGCTAACAAAATTTGACGTAATTATTAAATTTACGTGGCTTATTCCCTTCGTTGGGTAGTTAGAAAATTCTAATAGGTTCGATTGAATAATTTTCAAACTGCAGCAAATCATACCCGTGTGACAATACCTAGATCTTGAAGTAGAAAACAAGGAATGGGAGCACGATAATAACAGAAGAACCTAGACTCAGGTTTAAACTGCCTCTATTAGATTGATCCCATAATAATACGGAAACAATGCGCCGAAAATATGGGCAAAGCTTTCAAATTATCTGATCAATCAGAGAAAAATACCCCAATAATAGACATCCTCTCTGAATTTCGTGAGAGATGCTTAAGGAGTTATGCAATACACAAGTATTCTTCCCAATACATAATTCAGTATGAATTCATCTCCGGTGTGAAAAGTGAAAGGTTGAAGAAAGACGCAGCGTTTTCTAGAAATCAAGAATAGAAAGATTCCAACTCTTATCAGATCAAGAATGCAAGTGTGGCGAAGAACCTGAATGGTGAAACCAAGCCCCGGTAGAATTCTAATAGGGTTACGAAGGAAATATCCATACACATGGTGTCAATGATTGGCCAAAATTCTCTGCTGAAAACGAGCAATGTATTTGTATAAATAAGGGGCGAATTGCTTGCGATCCTTGTGTATATCTTTATTATTTGATATAGAATGAGTTTTATCATTTATGCAATTGCCGCTTCACAGGTGTTGTAGCTAACTAGATCTGCTCCATATTCTGTTTCCTTCCTAATACTTCTACCCTTCTCTTAGGCAATCTGCCAAGTCCTGATCATGGTTGCCGCCGGCAACCTGCTGGCACGAAAAGGCTTCCTGACTAAAGAGAATCAAAAAGTAAGTATTCTAGACGTAACATCAATTTTTCGAACTTGAAGCTTTAGCGCTCACATTGCTCTAGGTTCTTTCAAAAGTCAACTTGTATCTGTTCACTCCATGTCTCTTGTTCTCTAAAATGGCCTATGTTCTTTCGCCTCAAAAATTCCTAGCATACTGGCCCATCCCACTGTTCTATTTCGGTTTTTTAGTAATCAGCTGGTTTTTCTCACAGCTAGGATCTAAAATTATGCGATTTTCTCCTTCGCAGACCAACTTTTGTACTGCTGCAATTATATTCTCTAATGCCAACAGCTTGCCTATTGCAATAATGCAAAGTCTAGCTTGGAGTAAAGCTGGAGAAATTCTCCAATGGATTGAGGACGATGATCAGGATGATGTAGCAGCTCGGTAACATTCTGTCTTAAATTTTGCCTTTGCTAACTTATACTAAATTTCCTTCTTATACATACTCAATAGGTGTATCTCTTACATTCTTTTTTTCGCAATTTTCGGAAACATTGTGCGCTGGTCTTATGGATATCGGCTGATTGCCAGTAGCAAATATCCAGAGGATGAAGAGCATCTCCCAAGTTCTATTCCTCCTATAGTACCGGAGATGCTGTGCCCTTCTGATAGTTTTAACAGTGAAAGCGATGAAAGTGGATATAGAATGCCTACGCCTAACAGCTCAACCAGCACTGTATACGCTCAGGACGATTATTTTGCATCCAAGCATGGTGAGGTTGATTCAATTTGTGAGGAAACCCCGCTCCTCCATAACGTCAAACCAGAATATTCACACGGTCGGAAGGGTGTGAGCATTATCAAGCAAGGCTATCAGATCTTCATTAAGGTTATGTCCCCTCCTCTGTGGGCAGCGTCGTGTGCGCTTGTCGTAGGGTTGATTTCCCCACTCAAACATATCTTTTTTGATCGCTCCACTTTCGTTTATGCGAGCTTTACTCGAGCCCTAGAAGCATTGGGTGGGGCTGCGATCCCAGTCATTCTTGTATGTTTGGGCGCTCAAATGACTGATCTATCTAGTACTCGTCGGTCTGAAAAGTCACCAGTACTGCCCTTTATTATCGCAATTCGGCAATTTCTGATACCCCTGCTCGTATTTCCGCTTGTCCTTTTCTTTATTCGCACTGTAAATACCCCTCTTGCCACCGACCCTGCCTTTGTCGTAACCATGATCGTGCTAGGAAGTGCACCAACTGCAATTAATCTTGTTCAAATATGCATGGCGGAACAAAAGTTTGAGGCAGAGATGTCACGACTGCTTTTCTGGGCGTATTGTGTGTTCACAGTGCCACTTATGACTATCATTGTAATGCTATCCCTATATATAGTCAAAACCTTAGAATTGTAAGAAACCTCACCTTTTTTGATGTTTTGTTTGGAATTCGTCCCATCCTCTTGCAAATATTTCGCCTCTGTTTTTCTTTTTCATCACTATATTTCATCATATCAGTTTAATTTTGTCAAGTCTCGGGGCTTATTCACTCGAATCTCGGTATCAAAATTATTAATTTCAAGTTTATTAAAAGTTTATCCTTTGTTTTCTAGAAACCGAACTTTTAGAAGGGCTTCGAGATAAATCGGGAAGGATGGAATTGATATCCTTCTTCAATTATGCCGGCTTGTTATCTCGCCTTGAAAGCCAATCGGATTAGCGAACGGGCACCACGCACTCATTTAAGGGTTTAGTTAGTGTAAAACAATCGATCGGGGATCTGCCATTTTAAGCTGAATCCATGGATCCATGTGAAGCGCATCTGCTAAAATTGGATCTTGCTTAAGGGCCGAGCGAAATTGCGTTGTTTCACAAATCCCTATTTATTTTCTTGCAATCGAGGTAATTGACGCAGGGGTCTTATAAGGATGGCTCAATACCAATTATCCTTCATAAGCAAACATATGGGGAATAGACATATAGAAAAATAGTAAGGGGAGATAAAGCGATGTCCATGATGTTTGCAGTTCATACTCAGTGAAACCTCCGAGCCGGGAAGTCGACCCACGCATATTTATACTTCAATCAATGTCTATCGAAATTCTCTTGCATTCCTCCTTCTTTTTCTTCACAATAGAATATGAGTTTTCTTGCATATACGCTAGCAGCTGTACAAGTAAGTATTCTTCGACTCCTCGGGGTGAAGAAACAGTTTGATTCAACCTCTACTTTTTCAGGCACTATGTCAAGTCGTGATCATGGTTGCTGGCGGCCATTTGCTGGCGCGCAAAGGGTTTCTCTCAAAGGGGAATCAGAAGGTGAACATTTTTCAAGTCTTACTTTAGGTACATTATCATCATATTTACTTTCTGTGCTTAGGTTCTTTCCAATATCAATATCTATCTCTTCACTCCTTGTCTACTCTTCACAAAAATGGCACAGGTCCTATCGCTCGAAAAATTTCTAGAGTTCTGGCCTATTCCCGTGATATACTTTGCGTTCTTGCTATGCAGCTGGACAGTCGCGCAATTGGGCGGTCGCCTATTACGCTTTACTCCCTCCCAGATCAAATTCTGTACTGCCGCTATTATTTTTTCAAATTCGAATAATCTACCCATTGCGTTGATGCAGAGTCTGGCATTTAGCAAAGCGGGGGAAATCTTAATGAGGGACGGGGATGTAAACCAGGAAGAAATAGAAGCACGGTAATATTCATTATTCAGGATAGAGATTTTAAATGAAGTTTTTGACTCTGGCTTTTGATCAAATTAGGAGTATATCTTACATTCTCTTTTTCGCAATTTTCGGGAACATTTTGCGGTGGTCATATGGATACAGTCTAATCTCAGCAGAGAAAAAATCTCCTGATGAGCAGGATGCCACCCCAGAGCAAACACTACCGGTAGCAAGCAGTGGATTAACTGCAACCCCAGCAAGCTCTCAGGACACACTAACAATATTTGTTGAGGAGAAAAACAAGAACACTACTGATGTTGAGACCGGCAGTTTGAACACCGCCTGCCTAGACGAAGACAATTTCGCCAATGATAGTAGCAGGAAGGGTATATACCGGCGATTTGTTTCGAATGGAAAGCATTTGCTCTCAAGATATCAAGAGAAGATACCAGCCCCACTGAAAAAAGTGACTAAGGGCTTTTTCGACTTTATGACTGCTCCATTGTGGACTGTGGTTATTGCACTTATCGTCGGCCTTACCCCCCCGCTTAAAGACTTCTTTTTCAACAAATCTTCATTCGTCTATGGGAGTTTCACTAAAGCATTAGATGAACTTGGCGCTGCATCCATTCCTCTTATTCTTGTTGGTCTTGGCGCTCAAATGACTGGCCTATCACTTAAATCGCAAGGGGGAAATGCTGCACTGCTTCGTTTTGTCATAGTGACTAGACAATTTCTCATGCCTCTGTTCGTATTCCCGCTTATGCTACTATTTGTGCGTGTAGTGCATACTCCACTTGCGTCTGATCCTGCTTTTGTTGTAACTATGATTGTACTTGGTTGTGCACCGACTGCGATAAATTTGGTGCAAATCTGTATGGCGGAGCAACAGTTCGAAGAGGAGATGTCGAAAATTCTCTTTTGGTCATACTGCGTATTCGGTGTACCTATAATGGTTGCAGTTGTCATGATGTCTCTGTGGATGGTTAGCATTTTGCAACTATAGTAGTTTCAAATTCTAGAAATTTTTGTATTTTTTTTTCATATCGTTTCTACACTTTGTTTTTGAAAACTTCTATTTATTTATGCATTTTATATATCTTATACATATATACACCTGCAAGCATTGTATTTATCTCTAATCAATAAAATTTATATGACTTGATGTCAAAACACCTATAGAAATCATAAATATTTGTAATTGTCCAATACGAGGAATTAATTTCATTGAAATGAAAACTTCAGGCAGCCTTATCATCAACCCAAAGCTTTATCTAAACGATGGGTATGAAGCCGGGTCACCGGAGCTTTTCTATATGGATTGCATTATGGTGATCCTTAGCTAACAAATATTTAGTACTTCCTATCATGGGATTTCTCATGTTGATACGCTTACTAAAACTTGGGTGGCAAGGGGAATAGAGCTCCTTGTATTTTAAACACCGAAGAGGGTACTGATATTCATCAACTTTAATATAATATGGACTTGTAATATAAGAGCAAGGAAAATTAATTCAATGGATCGCGGAACAGTGAAGGAAACTCAACATACCTTGAAGAGCGTAATCAGAGAAGAGGGTCTTGAGCGATTTGCTCAAAGGCTTAATATCACATTCCTCTCGGTTATATTTATATCCCTTACTGGCCAATCAAAATTATCCTGCATGATGAAGTAGAGGGAAAATAGTAGAAAACTTCATATCGTTTATTCTTAAATGGATGTAATTAGTAGAAAAATAATTCAATGAGTAACTATGAAGTTGTATGCTATTCTGCATAGATCTAACTCTCCAATGCATCTGTTTTTCAAAGCCCAGATCAACAGAAAATTATGACGCAGTACGCGCAATCTTCTACACCATTCAAAAATGAGCAAGACAAAGAGAGGGAGTTTGAGAAGGAGCTTGATATATATTTAGAGGCACAATGGAATGATCGACGGAGATTATTCAATGAGGATGAGGAAAAATCGGCCCAAAGCTTGGATCCAGCGATGAGAATGGGAAATTCGGCTGATTTCCAATATCACCAGCAATCGGCAGCCGATGCAATGACTCGTTCGACTAGTTCAGATGAGAGGCCTGCTAGCTCATCAAAAAAGAGTAAGAAACGCAAACGTAAATATCCTGTAGATCCAAGTTGGTATCCTCCGCCTGCCGGTTTTCTCCCTTCTGGAGATGAACGGTATTATCATCATCCAAGGGCAGATACATGGTTCGACCGTAAAACTGCCGAATGGTCTGTTTATGATGGTCGATGGTATCGTGTCATTGAACCATCTACGGTGTATTCTAAGTTAGGGGCCGTCCTGCGTCTTGTTGTTACTGCATCAAATGTTCTTACTCCAGGTGGTGTAGTTTTGGTGGATGCTGAGGGTATAACAATAGGGAGGGATAGGGCCTATGCTCGGCGGCTACGATTACCGGAAATGATGACATCGAAGTTCCATTGCCAGATCTATTTTGACCCATGCGCAGCACCTGTGATTTCCGAAGGAACCAGTGTAGGGGAAAACGATATAATAACTGCGGAAATGCATGATTGTTTTTTCATTGTTGATGTACGACTCGTACAGTGATTTTATTATTTTCATACCATATTTAACGAAGAACTAATATTCGGATTTCCTATCTATAGGTGGGCTCGTCTCATGGCACATACAAGAACGGTATGCGCCTCTCTATCGCAAAAAAATCTAGTGAACCTTTTCGATTGCAACACCTTGATGAAATATCAATTGGCTCCACCCGCTTTCAATGCCATTTACACCCGCTAGACGAAGATTGCCACGTGTGTCAGATACGAGATGGCAACCAAATTAATATAGGGGATGGGGAAAAATCATCGACTACTTCCAACATATCTGAGGATACGTCTTCGCTAGCAACGACCGCACTTACAGGATCTCAGATTGTTATGGAAAAACCTCCTGTATTAAATACTACAGCTCTTTGCCAAAAAGAGTCCTTAGAGGCAAAGCGACGAGAAGAAATCCAAAGATTGAAAAGAAAATTCCAGATTGAACCAAATGACAAGCCAAAGATTGAGCCCAAAGTCAAAAAGAAGTATATTGATCGAGCGGCATTGAGAAGGGAGCGCGTTGGTATCGATCCCTATGTGCAAAGTAGAGAATTGCCGGATTCCTCGGAAGATTCAGTAAACCAAGCTGAAACGCCTGGTCCAATTAATACGGGAAATATAGGACACCGGATGCTACAGCGAATGGGCTGGGTTCAAGGGCAAAGCTTGGGTACGGGCGGAGGAATATTGGATCCAATTGGTGTGGCGAGAAGAACAGATCGTGCTGGATTAGGTGCTGCTAACCAGACAGAATCTCACAAACAAGAGAGTTTCCAAGAAATTACAATGCGTAAAGCAAGAGAGAGATTTATGAGTATGAAGTAATAAACCTCATAAATTTCACTGTAATTTCCAGTTATATATAACAATTCTCCTACAAGATATTTCCATTTTATGGCAATTTTGCGAGCAAAAGAAACTCTTAAAAAAACAAAGACAAAAATTAAGACTAATGTAGAAAATAGTTTAGACACACAAAAGCAATGGCAAAAATAAATGAAATAAATTTAAAACGAAAAATAAAAAACAATAATTGATTTTTGCGCTCATGGTTCAAACGGAAGAATGCCAATCTATATATTTTTTTATAAAAATAAGAGCAAGATGAAAATTGTTCTACCAAATATGCAAGTAAAAAACGATTTGCTTACTGTTCCAGTGCTAAAACATGCTGCAATCTGATTTCCTTCTGCCCTCCAGCTGACGTCAAAAATGCCGCCACCAGCATTGTGTCGCCGTAACATCTTACCGTCATCAACTGACCATATAATAACATTTTCGTCGAAGGATCCACTGGCGAGATATCGGCCATCAGGACTGAAGGATACACAATAAACTGGCTGCACATGCCCTGAAAGTTTATGCAAACAACTGCCTTTTACTGCATCCCACAAACGAATAGAAGAGTCAAAAGAACCACTACAATCCAATTCAAATATCAGCAGTGAAATTGGAAAATTTAAGTCAAAGGAGGTTACGTTGCTAAAACACGTGGGCCACTTGGATCTGTAACAGGGCACCATTTAATGGTGTATATTTCTAGTTCATGAAGCCGTAGGTCATGTAAGTAACTATCTTGAGCCATTGACCAAATCTGAGAGAAAGATGGTAAAAATTAGTCAATTGGAAAGAAGAAAGGATAAATACTAATTTTGAGTATACCTTCAAAGTACGATCGTCGGAACAAGAAGCTAGATATTCGCCAAGAGGATCCCATTTTATTGCATTTACCTCGCCCTATTAATAAAATAGAAGGGATCAAAACAAACGTTAGAAAATCGTTTTCTATAAAGGTATTACTTGATGACCAATAAATTTTTTAAGCGGCTTATTTCCACCGACACGGCAAACATATATGGCCTGGTCCTGAGAACAGGATGCAAAAGTGTCATTGTCAAGCCAGTCAATGTCCATGACAGGTTTTTTGTGTAGTGCTAATTGATGTATCGACTCGCCTTTTGACGAATCCCACACTATCACCAGATTATCTGCACTGCCTGTTAATAAGTAATTTCCTTGTTTATTCCACTTGAGCGCGAAAACTGGACCGCGGTGTAAAGACATAATATGACGCAGTTCACCTAGAAGGAACAACGTGTGAATTTTCATAAATATAAGTATTAATAAAAACTGCTACCTCGGATTGTCCAGATCCTTGCTCGACCATCATATGATCCTGTTGCTACAAGGGTACCCGCTGACTATATAATGTTTAGCTTCTATTAGGAATCACACAAGAAAACTCAATATTCATTAAATTTCTTACATTCCAATCAAGAGTGGTAACATCTTTTTCAGATGCATTGGTAGGTAGATGACTTAAGATAATGGGTGTTGAAGGTTCAATATCTGTTGATCCTGGAACTGTCCATATACGCGCTGTTCCATCTCGGGAGCTACAAAATTTGTAAAAGATGAATAAACAATGTAATCTATGGTAATGATCTTGAAATGCGTACCCTGTCGCCAAGACAGAAGATACTGATGGATTCCAAGCGCATACGTATACTTCATTGTCATGCCCCTTCAACTGAATTATCTCTCCCGCACCGTAATCAAGAGTAGATTGTTTTTCCCCACCATTTACAGACAATGAAGAAAGTGCTGCAGCAGGTGTTTCCACGTCTTGCGTTACCTCTTTCATCTCCACGTCCTGAACATTCAGAGTGTCTTCAGACCTCTCTGTAACGGTCAGCGGTTGCTCTGTGTCTTCAGGTGGATTCTCGTTTTTCTCTGCACGTTGGTGTAATTTTCGCTCTTCTTTCCGGTCCCGTTTTGATTTCCTTATTGTCTCACACTTATGTTCTCTCACAAGATTGAAAGGATTGTCGCAAGGTCGTGCAGTACCATCCTAGTGAAAATATAGTAAGAAAAAAAAAATTTAAATGAAAATGCTTACTCGCACTTTACCTCATTCAAGTGTGCTTCCACTTCCATGTACTGAAGCCCTTTCTGTAACACCGTGATTAGAGCTCCTGGCTGAACCTTAGCTGATTTTAACAGATCTGATTTATTAATTCTTGACTCATGCTGAAACGCAAATGAAGTATGGTTGAAACCTGTGAAAAAATATATATTAATATTTAGTAAATATTATAATAAATTAGAAGTTGAAAAATATATTAAATAAAATATTTGAGAAAGAAGACAGAAAAAAAAAACTTCAAGTATAAGCTGAATTTCATAATGATTATAAGTATATCCATAAGCGCGTGCTACATACCAGATTCTAACAAATATCGATAGATTAAGTAGTTAACTTCTTCACTAGTTAAACTCATGATGTGGAATACGATCTATGGCTATATGCCTCGATCTGGTTAGTGGGCTGGCAGATCTAAATTGTGTATACAATCTTTTATTTTGAAATTTCCGCTCTGTGATATTCTTGTAATTCAATCGCGGATGAGCAGAAGTAAAATAAAAGTACATCACATAAAAATTCGAATATAAGCCACTCGATTTATACCTATATTTTTATTTTTTTAGAGGATACATATAATATTGCTCATGGACACGGATAGTTCGTTTACAGATATACCGAAGCAGCCAGCATTTCCGATTAAAACTCGTCAATTATCGCGTGATATATTGGGTATTCCTACAGATGTAACTATCACATCGTTCGTAGACAAAATTTGGATCCTTGTGACTCAGTTGGGCAAAGTCGGGAGTGTGGTATAAATCAATTGCATTAATCAATATTTGATTATTCGCTCCTAAAATTGGATATAGGTTTATAATACAGTCAATACCCCTGCAAGTGCTTTCATACCAACTGGTTCAGAGGCCATTATCTCATCCTCTTTCCTATTGGGCTCTTCTACAACGATCAAAGGAGATCTATACAGAGTATATTCTTCACATATAGCTGCTGTGATTGCCTCACAAGCCCCGCACGAAAGGAGACCTATTGTAATCGCAATTGCTTTAAAAGAGGAAGAAAATGAAATGAAAGATGGGGATTACGAGCTGAGTAAACGAAAGATGATTGAGATAGTGGAATTGATAAAGGAAGGTCGGGTTTGGTAAATGATGTTTGATTGGGATTTTTGAATAAAAGTCAATACTGTATTTTATTAAATATAAAATTTTAGAAGCATTATTAAAGAAGTACGTCTAATAGGTGAAGATATAATAAATCCAAAGAACAATATAAAATGTTCGCGTGCTTAACCTCATTTTCTTAACCGATATTTAATTTTTATATCGTGTGGAGGCATGACAACCATTGAAGAGTAATCTGGTTTGGGAAATTCGTCCACAAGTTCTATGTCGAAATATCGGATGAAAGTTGCTAGCACAGTTTTCACTTGGACATAAGCAAAATTCTCGCCAATACACCGGTGCCGGCCACCACCAAAAGGTAAATACGGACTTCTTGCACTTCCACCTAAAACTTGTCCCGATTCACTCAGATCCCATTCCTTGTTATCTTCTTGCAAGGTCGCAAAATCTTTCTCGGCATTTTCACGCGTTGACGTCCAGCGCCAGGGGTTATACTTCTTTCCTTCTGTAAAATACTCTTCACTTAAGGAGGAAACCGCAGGCGCAATGGTTGCGTAATGACCAGCAGGAATAATATGACCTGTTTTGGTGTATTCAACCGGCCGGATTACTTTACGCACCAACTGGAAAATTGGGGGATGTACCCGTAGTGTTTCGCGTACTACAGAGTCAAGCAGTTGCATCTCCTTGAGAGCTTCAAAAGTCAAAGGAGATTCAAGATCACCAAGTACCCGGATTTGTTCCTCGCGAAGCGCATTCCTTCAGATATACATGAGTCAAAAGCTATACAGAGTAAACGAAATTAAAAACTTACAAAAGTTTACGGTTTTCAGCAATACGAAGAATGGACCAGCAGCTAGTTGTTGAACTTGTATGCTGGCCACCAAAGAGCAATGCAATCAAAATGTGGGCGATTTGATAATCTGGGATGGGAGATCCGTCCTTGTACCGTTGTTCCATTAGCGATTGTACCATGTCATTATTATCCTGCAAAATTATACAAGTCAGGGAGATATGCACAACATAAAAGCTTCTTGATTAAGGATATTACAAAGTCACCCGATTCACGGCGCTTCTGCACGATACTGATAAACAAGTCAGCCATCTTTTTTTGAGCAATATCGCGGCGCCGGTAGCTTGGGAGAGGAAGATTCGGGAATAAGAAATTAATTGGTTGGAAACCCTTGTCAAGGTCATGGTAAAGCTGTGCAACGCCTTCATCAAGCTGAGCGCGAATTTCTTTTCCCATAAGGCAGCGAGATGCAGTCATGATGATTAGAGTAGCAATATCTTTGGCAATCTCCATATGACCCTCTTCATTATCCAAGTAACGTTTGATATAATCCTCAACTTCCTGTTGGATAAATCCAACATATAATTTAAGGTTGTCAGTGGAAATGCCGGACTTGATAAATCTAGTGTTAATATATATATGTAAATTAGGTACACAAGCAAAAGAAAAACTAGCTGTTATACTTTTTTTGTTCCATGAATTTGGCATTTGGGACATCATATACTACATCTTTACCGAAAACAGGTGTTGTCATCTGTTTATAAGCCTCGTCAGCGCTTACATGTGAAATCTTGCTATTCAACACGAAATTATTTCCATCCGGCCCCATAAAATAGGTCATCCTTCGTCCAAACATGATAAATGTAAAGACTTCGCCGTATTTAGCCTGGCAATCACTGAGGAATTTAATAGGATCCATTCCAAAGCTTATCATGTTGCCGAAGAAGGGGACCCAGTGGAAAACGACGGGAGGAAGGCGAGGGTCAGGCTTGGAAAGTAACTGGGAGAGAACATTAAGTGCAATGATGGTTGTAATGCCCACAACAAAAGCCGCGGGGAAGAGAACAGTCAGTGGTAGAGGTGCATTATGTGCCCACTTGGAGATTAACTCGCCTAGCGCCATCTTATGGTATAGATTATATTCGGACGTGCAGGTGTAGAGAGAGAGCGTAAAATAAAAAATAAACAGGAGCCGAGGGTATATTTTGTTCAGTATACGCACTGTGGTTGGCTATCAAAAAATCAAACGATTGCAAACGGTTAATAACTGAGTACTATGTGAATTTTCAGTTAAGAATCAACCTTCCAATCCCCGGCAATTGGTCGAAATTGGTTTATCCGTGTCAAATTACTTCAGTTTTCTTATTGCTAGGATTATCGGTTGTAACTTGCTGGGAATACGTTTACGTTACAGGCATTAATTCGCGTTAATTCGTGCTATAATTGGTTTCGAAGAAAACCATAAGACACTAAAGCGAACTACTTGGAGGCACTTAAGGATATTCAAGTCAAGCGTCCGCCTATTAAAATACTACTTTACATAAAAGAAGCATGGGGCATAATCCGTAATCACGGATTATGCCCCATGCTTCTTTTATGACAGAACATCTTTAGTGCAACATTTCATGTAAATTGGGTCTAATGACCTTTTTAACTGAAACGAGTAGTAGATTTGAACAAGGAATCAAGAATAAATCGCTCAATATTTGACAAACCCAAAACTAAATTTCTCGAGGATTATAATCCGGTAGCAAAAAAGTTAATATGACTTTTCACCTCATCCTTCCGTCTCTCTCTCAATGGATTTATAAAGTATGTATTATTGGAGAAGTGAGAACTTATTCATCATATTTAAAATATAATATCTTCGTCCTCGGTATTTGCTAGCATGTCTATACCTTGTGCTGATTGCGATTTAGAAGGTGAATCTTTATCCAGTACCTTTTCTGCTGTATATGAGAGCCAAATTAATCGAGTAAAAATTTAGTTTAGGCAAAATAAACTCTCACCTCCTAATTGCTGCCCTGAAGTGCTTTCTATATCGTGCTTTTCAGCATCGCGCTTCTTCTTTGATTGTACTTTTTTTAATCGGAAGAATTCCTCGCGATCCTGTTCGTCTAACTCTGAAATAATATACTGAATCGTGTTCTCATACTTTGGAATAATAACATGCTCAATCGCGTTTACACGACGGTTCGTAAGTTTGATAACCTCATCTAATATCACAAATGCAGTCTAACACAACCCCTTATTAAAATTGAAGATCCCTCAGAGCAAAAAAAAAGACACAAGAAATCAACCTGGAGGGATGCCAGTTCAACAAGAGTTTCAATTGCTTTCACATAAGCCTCTTTGCATTTTTGAACTTGTTGTCCTCCCCGACCAAGACCCGTCAACTCGAAAGCTATTCACAGGTTAATATATTTAAAAGCGAAATAATTGCAGATTCATAGCTGTAACATATACCATTTGCTCCTTCAGAATAGCACTCGAATACTGGCAGCATTACACCGGACACGTTTTCTTGCTTGGTACGGACACGGAGTTGTGCCACTTTAGCACTCTCCTGAATCTGATAGCTATAATGAAAAAGTTAGAGTAAATATAAAAAAACAAAGAAATGCTGAGAGTAACAGAATTACCTGATATCCCCTGTAATATAGGTTACTTCCGCCAATGAAAAGGATGCAAGCTGCAAGACCTTGCCCATTTTTCTTTTTGCCTAATGATAAAAGGTATAATCATTGATAAATTCATATATTCATATAATCAAAATAAAAATGGTGCTTAATCAATAAATAAGAAATAAATAATACTTCATCAATCTTATATAGAATGGTCCGGAATCGCTGGGTTAATGCTTCGCTTTTTCTTTTAAGCAAGCTATGGCCTGTTTGTGCCCCTTTAAGCTTAATCTTCATAGTTGTAAGAGCCATACGTGTTGGAAATATGTTTAAACGTGCACCCTGGGACATGACTGATCAGTTATGGAATTTTCTGACAACAGTAGCTCGAGAGATGTTAGATAAATTAAAAAAAAAAAAATCAAGTTGATGTACTTCAGTTTTCGTGGTTTTACTGAAAAGGATACTTTGAGAAATCCTAATTAATTCGAATACTCCATTATTAGAATTCGAGATCAAATCTATATGAATATCTAAAAAACATATTAGAATGATGATATCGGTATGCGAATCTTTCCTGGTAATATCAAATATTGCTGATGTATTCGAACGCTGCAATTACGATTATTAAGCATATCATACTTAATATTTGGGATACTCGTATTAACTTCAATTATATGATGTATACACAGCCTGTAAATAATATGTGCTTTAGATAGAACTTTAGTCCTTCAAAAAGAATGGTATCTAAGGTGATTGTCATGAAACTAGTTAAAGATATCAAAAATTAGAGAACCACTAATAACTGTGTTCATTTCATTAACATTAAGGAAATGAAATGGTTCTTAAAATATAGATTAAAATATCGACTCCTGCACCATCCTATATTCAGTGATGACAAATATTGCTCCACACAAAGTAATAAGATAAACTTTTCATATAGCTTGAATCATTCCAAATAATTCACGAATCAATAAAGTGTACACTCATTAGAGTCCATGGAAAAATGGTTTATCAAAAATGCAGATATTGTATTTTACCCAATTTTAAAAATTTGAAAAAAACAATAGAAAATAACCAATCAAAAAAATAAAATTGAAAGAAAATTTAAAAAATTTGTTATTCTTTAAATTTTAAACATTTTTCCATATTTTGATTTTTTTATTTGCCCATTTTTATTTTTGCTTATAATTGAATTTTCAGTTAAAACATATTTTATTATTTAACTGAGAATTATTTAACATAAAATATAATTGAATGAGCTGCATATCGACAAATTCTAATTCAAAGAAGTGGGCATTTATGGTTCTAATCGTTTAGGGTCACGCGGGAAGAGCGACGATCGACGGATATTCCCCAATTCTAAATAGAGCATCACCACCCTCTCTAAACCGATACCTCCTCCAGCGTGGGGTGGTGCTCCATATTTAAAGGCCTCAATATATTGTTGGATGGACTGCAAGTCAACATTGTGATGCTTAGCACGCTCAATTAGAAGGGCGGGATCATGAATACGCTGTGCGCCAGATAAAATCTCTTCCCCACGCATGAAGAAGTCATAAGAATTCGAATAAAGCGAGTTGTTTGGGTCAGGCATTGTGTAGAAAGGTCGCACAGCAAGTGGGAATTTGTCGAGTATGAAAAAATCGGTGTGATATTTTTCTTTTACGAGACGGCCAAGCTTCCGCTCATTCTCTGTCCTAAAGTATATAAAAATCGAATATATGAATTTTAGAGAATATAATAACATGAGTAAATATCTTACGTAAGATCATCAAAATCGCCCATCTCCACGCCACTCTCTCGCAACATTTTAACTGCCTCTGGATACTCGAGCCGCAGGGTCTCAGGAAGAAATTCAAAATCTTCAAATGGGTGTTGCCGACGGATAGTTTCGATTTCACTGCGGAACTTTTCACGTATTTGCGTGAAAATATATACAAACATCTTCCCAATAAGTCCTGCCACCTCGTGATAGTGCTCTTCGAAGGCCATCTCTAAATCAAGCCCAACAAATTCGGTCATATGACGGTGGGTGTTAGAGTCTTCTGCGCGGAAAACTGACATTGTAAAATTGGATTCATTAATTGAGCTGATGGGTGTATGGACAAATTATTCATATTTATTTACCAGGGGCAATCTCGAATACACGCTCGAAATCAGCGCAAATGCACATTTGCTTGTAAAGCTGGGGAGATTGAGCAAGATAAGCATTTCCTATGTATATATATATATTTATACATGTAAGTATATGCTCTAATAAGAATTGAATATAATACGAACCCTTGAAATAATTGAGCTTGAATACATTAGCTCCACCCTCTGAAGCAGTTCCGAGCAACTTGGGTGTGTGTATTTCTGTGAAGCCGTTTTCGTATAAAAAGTCGCGGAAAAACTTACAGATACCAGATTGAATACGGAAGATAGCATGGTTGGTGACAGTTCGAAGATCGATGATACGATTGTTGAGACGAGTATCCAAATTAACCTTTACCAGAAGCGGGTCCTATAATCAAACATATAAAAAGGTAAGGTATACAATATTACTGAAACGAGTAGATGTATTTACCTTTTTATATTCTTCTTCTGGTCGCGATGCATCTTCCAAAGAAAATGGTAAGCGGTCTTGCGTTTCACTTATAACATAGAGCTATAATATTATTATGATTAATCTAAATAATTTAAATTAAGTGCAAAATCCGGTCACTACTTCTCGAATCTGGAGTTCCGCGTCAGAAACACTGCAGCTTTTGACCTCTTCAACAGGCTTTGCGACTTCTCCTTTCAACAGGACAATCGACTCTTCGGGAATACTATCAAAATGACGGTTAATAAACCAGTTTATGTAAAAAAAATTCGAAAGGAAGTTACTTTTGAGCATATTTAACCATTTGTTTCGAAATTCTCTCTTTATCCACGGCTATAACACCCTGTACGGTCCGATCTTGCTGGCGAAGGATAAAGAAACACATCCTATTGCCTAAAATTTGATGGAGAAATCTTAGTAAAATACAAGCTTAGGAAAGCCACCATTAATGAGATTTATTACTAGTTGGCCTTTTTGCGTGAACTCGAGCACGGAGAGCGATTGTTTCTCCAATACGCGAAGCATTAATGTCAGTAATATTTTCGCGTTTTCCATCTTTAAAATATACCAAGATCATGTGAATAAATCACTTAATATTCCAAAGTATAAACACTAACCCAAATAATTTTGAGATTGGTTCAAAGGCTTATTACCATACCGACCCTTCGAGATATCCTATTTCGAAATGCAACCATCCGAACAAATTAGAATATGCTTGAGCAAAAGAATAGATTAGACTCACGATTTCTGCAGCTTCCCTAGCAGCCTTCTCGGCAGCTTCCTTTGCAGCACGCTCAGCTTTGCGCTTTTCCTTCTCACGCTCTTTTTCGAGTTTTTTCAATGCTTTCTTAGAGAGTGGATTTCCATTCTCACTATTTAGGGGCGAATGGAAATATATATCAAACGTATATATACGAAAAATTAACTGCTTCTTACTCCAAGATTACTTCGGCAAGCTGTTCAGACATTTCCTGGATAGCGGTATCTTTATTGGCAATTTCGGCCATAACTTGAATTCTTGCTCTCTATTTTATAGAATTTTTTCAATTGAATATCTAATTGAGTAATTGAAGAGTCACTGTAAATACAATTTTAAGATAAATTTCAAGTTCTTTTTATTACGTCATTATTCACCGAGTATAATTTCGATATTTTAATTTTTGCCGCATCTTAACCATACAACTACAACCTTTAAATCGTATACGGATTACTCCTAATAAGATATTGTTCAAGCAATGAGATTTTGAAGGCTGAATTTTGAAGAGCTTTAAATAATATAGAATATTTAACACTGCATAAAACGTTTTTTTTTAAATTGAATGTATAAGTTATTGATATGACAAAATATCGATTTTATTTTAAAAGAAAATGAAGTATCGAATCAAAAAGAAAAATTGTAACAACTTATCCTATAATGTTTCATAAAATATCTATAGAATTTCTAGATCTACTCTCCATAATTGAATAATAGCTAAATTATCGTTACATTTGCTTTAGGGTAAATCTATCAACGACATTCAGAACTACTAGATAATGAGAAACCGTGCATTGGAGCCACTAAACCACACAAAACGTATGAAAGGGAGTTTTAAAGTTAGCAATATGATCACGATTTTAAATCGCTAGCAGCGTCATATATCTAAAAAAATAATGTCATATGCGGGTTATATTCGGATCATCATTTACTTGATTCATCTTTATAATTAAGCCACAGACCCCTTTTTAAATTCCTTCAAATATCGAAAAAAAAAAAATCGAAGTAGCTAATGGTCAATTCAAATATGCACAGAGATGTGTTTCGTATCACGTGTATAGCATTATTGACACGCATAACTAGTTATTTGTTAGCAATCATATCTAATTTCTGGATAGAGGATTACGATTCTTCGGCAAAATTAGCATTTCCTCCTACAGAAAAGTCATTCGATACACTTGCACAACGACTACTTAATATATTTCTTCGATGGGATGCATTTTATTTCTTAAATCTAGCAGAAAATGGTTATGTATATGAACAGCAACATGCCTTCTTTCCAATGTTACCTTTAGTTGCGAGGTTATTAGCGAAATCAGGTTATTATAATTTGCTCTAATTTACTTTTACCTACGCTTACTATATTTTGTTGTGTATACGTTATTAGTACTATTTCCATTAGGAACTTTAGTACATGAGAAATATGTGATATTCCTTGCAGGTATATTAGTGACAAATCTATCGTTTATTTTAGCGGCTATTTGTCTCTACATGTTAGTATTGTTACGAACCTAAATTACAGTATATCAATACTCACTTTTAGTTATATTCGAACGATTTCTTGTTTTTAGTTTGACATATGAGGTATTCGCAGATCGAAGAATCGCTTTCGCTTCCGCACTCTCATTTTGCGTCACTCCTTCGTGTGTATTTATGTCTTCCATGTACTCCGAGTCGCTCTTTGCCCTTTTAAGTTTTGCAGGCATGATTTCGTTTACTAAGAAATATTATATTTACGCGTCAGTCGCATGGGGAATTGCTTCGGCGACAAGGTCCAATGGAATACTTTATGTTGGATTTTTTATATATGAATTTATAATAAGGTCGTTGCTTGCAAAGGAACCGTTTAGAGTAAGTTGATTATTAGCACTCTAGTTATTTAACAGAAAAATAATGCAAATGTTATAGAAACTATTGGTTGGTTCAGCTCTATCTACCCTTCTTTCTATGGTCGTCGTGTCTGGCTTCGTCCTGGTACAATGGCAGGGATATACACTATATTGTTTAAAAGAGAAGCTACGCCCATGGTGCGATAATCGTCCGCCTTTGATATACTCTTTCGTCCAGCGATTCTATTGGTAATAATAATACTAAAATGTACTTTGGTTATTGATCTAAGCCAACCGACATGTTTAGGGATGTTGGATTCCTCCGGTATTATGAGGTTAAACAAATTCCCAATTTTCTTATCGCTCTACCAGTTCTTGCCCTCTCTCTCTGTGGCATAGTGTCTTATGTTCGTTATGATTGGGTTCGAGTTATTACACTTGGAAGAGCAGCTTCTCAAATACGATCTCAAAATCAGAGAAATAATAAGCAGATTGTCTTTCACCAAACTGACTCCATCTTACCCTATATTATTTTGTGGGCATTCTTGGTCATTTGGGTAATGACATCTGTGCATGTGCAAATTATCGTAAGACTCTTCTCTGCTCTCCCCTGTTTATATTGGTATGCAGGTCACTTAATGTTAAGGAAAAGTGAAGGTTTGTCTTTGTCAAATCTAGTATTATATTATTTTGTGCTATATGGGATGGTAGGAGTCGTACTTTTTGCTAGCTTTTTCCCTCCAGCTTAAGTTGAATATTTTTTTAATCCATTGTTCAGCATTTTTTTTTCTCTTTAATTTGAGCTCTCTATTTGATATAGAACTTATCTTCCTATAATATATATTAGTTTTATTTACTTTACGTGACATTTATTGCTATTATATCCAAAATATAAAATCAAAAAGAAGTGAAATAATGCTAGCATCAGTCATCATAATCGTCATCCTCATCCCTCATGCGTTTACTTGGGCCATTCGATGAGGGTAAAATAGAGGGTAAAAAGTCCGGTGAAGAAGTAGGCATATTATGCGGGTTTTGTTGGGTATTGGGGGTTGCGTTAGAAAATTGTGAAGGTGCGGCAGTATTATCGTTAATAGAGGAAGTGGAGAGAGATAGAGGCGCATTAGAGCTATTGGGGATGATAGGCTTTGGGGGCGGAGGTGCCTGTAAAAAGGAACAATTGATATGAAAACAGTGAAATCAATTTTTCACAAATGCGTGTTTACTTCGGGTACTAAGTTATAATTTATTGCAGTGAGGCAGTGTCGTTCCGGTGGTAATCTAATACCATAACGCTCTGGAATAAGTGGAAGAGGTGTCCTGTTTTTCTCCTCGGCGAGTTCAAGCAAAAACTATTAAATAACAAGGTTTTTTAATAAAAATGAGAAACGCTTTTGTGAAATTATGGTAACATATACTTCTTTTGGAGGAGGGGTGGTAAATGAATGGTTCACACGACCTTGTACTGCTAATCTTACATCATCCACATCTAGTTTCGATTTTTCTGCATGTTCACTATAGGCCAAAGCATCTTGAAGTACATCCACAGAATATCCTAATAATAATATAGCTATATAAACTGGCGTGTAATAACATTCTGCAATACCAAGAACTCACTGTGTGCAAAATCTAGAAGTAAATGCACAACTTTAGGATCAATATCTTCAACGCCTTGTGCCTGAAGTATTAAGGAGATAAGCTTTGCATCTCGCGGAAAACTTGTGCTTGGATCAGATCTTTGCGATTGCTGTGAGGATAGGGGATCGTTATTGGTTAATTGACTCATTCTAATTTGGATCTTCAAAAAAGATAGTAAAGAGTCGAAAGACTGCGTCACAGTACTAAATTGGATTCCAAATTATCCGCATCTAGTAATTCACTACCTATAGCCATACTTGAATGTGCTAAATGAAAATTTGGGGTATATCCCCATAGTATATTTCAAGAAGCTATTACAAATTTAATTAATTGTATTGTATAGCAGAAAAGGTTGCTTTTATTTAAGACGCTACAAGAGCAAAAACCCTATACCAGCATGTCATACTCTCAAATTAATACAATCGGTACTTTTTGATTTACAAAATAAATAATAAATATATACTATTCATAGCATACAAAAACCCAATTTTTAAAGAAAAATAAGATAAATATTTAAAATATTGCCGTATGAGCAATATGAAATATTATAGCTTAGCACTTAAAAGCAGTAATAGAGTTTTATGTCCCATCCCCAACCCAACCGAAACTTGCTTTGCCAAACCCACCAGCCCTACTCCTTTTCTTCTCATCGTGCGGCGCTTCACCCTCGAATGCTTCTGCTATATTTTCGTGATCTTCAATATTATTACCTCCAATGACATTACTCTTCTCACCTGTTGAAGAAGGCAGGGAATCTTTGGTTGACTTTGTCATAAATCTTTGGTAGAAGAGAATGTGATAAAGCTCGAAAAAATGAAGCGCCAGTCGATTGTTTGAGATCAGAATCATCTCTGCATCAATCATATGACCTTTTTCATAGCCAATATATGCGACCTGACCTTGGGCTTTAAAAGCGGGCTTACCAGCGAATTCACGCTCATGACAGATACGAACGGGAGAAGACATATCGACTTTGATCGATATTTCGCCACGAGGAACATTCATATCACCAGTAAGTTTGTAGGCATATAAAGTTCCTTTGATCGTGGATAAAAGGAGAAACTCTACTCCATTAGGCGCATAATCACCAGCCCTAAATATACATAGATGAAAATAAATTAGGGCCAAGCTCTAAAGATTACAATTTTGAAATTGATTTACCATAGTCCATCCAATGGTCTGTCCATAGTGGGCCTAAGCTTCCAACTTGGCAGTTTTGCAAAAAGCTGCACTGGATTTGACTGCCGAGTCTTTGCTTTATGTACACATCCGAGCCCAAAACATGGAGTATCAGTCTCTTTCTCCTTATCTCTATCTTCATAATCGAAGTCTTCTTTTTTCACAGAACCACCTGGTTTGTTCCCAAAATATCTGTACAATTCCTCCTGGGGCTCCTCGAACTCTGGTGGGAAAAGCCCTTGGCTCTCTAAGCTCCACAAGCCTGTGCGTGGGTGTGGCTTGAATTTGCCTCGATAAAAAACTACGCCGTGAGAGGGTATCGTTAAACTAGACTCATCCTGGCACCTGGTGGTAACTCTCAGAAGTGGTGCTTCAGCATCTCTAGGGCGCTTTGCATCCAGTCGCAAAGCAAATAATCTTTGTTCATCGTAGACTGGCTCAAACTGTGATATATTTATGCGCTCGTCTAACGAATAAGATGAGAGCTTGTTGGGCGTCCGGTTGCGACAGTGTATTTTATACCCGCCAATTCGTCCCTTTCGTGGTTCCCAGCGTACCACAAGGAGTGAGCCAAAAAATGCTGCGTCTCCAACCCATGTTCCTACAAGCCATGCGTATCGATGAACAACATTCGTATATAACTCGCGGAAGTTTTTAACAGGCCATTTTCCAATTTCCCTGCAGCCTGCTTCAATACAGAATCGCTGCCATAGAGAGTCAGTGTGTTGAATGATGGAATGCAAATGATGACAAGTGCAGCTAAGTATTGATATAGAGGTCGGGGGAAGTAGTGAGATGAGATGGAGGAGGACTTCCATAGGCATATCAATTAGGTTTGGATATGCTTGGTGTGTTGGTTGTGTTGAGGGAGGAACATGAATGGGTATTGATTTTATAGCCTCGATTTGAGAAGCGGAGAATTCGGCCATAGGTGTGATAAGAAATTTTAAATGGAAGCGAAAAAAAAAAATGCAAAAAACGAAAAGGCGTGAATATTGCTCTATCCCTGTTTAAAGAAAGCTGTTAAAGGAAAATTAAAGGGAAAGAAACTACGAATTCTACAACAAAGTTGTTCAACAAATATCTAATATAGTTCTGTACAATGGAAAGCCAGAACAATAAAAGAAACTAATTTATACAAGCAAGATCAATTACTTAAAGTGTAAAGACGGGTTACCTCTGAGAAAAAAGTCTATCAATTCCTTTTGTGATGACGTTTTCCAATGATTTTCAAGATCTGTATTGTAGGAATTACTACGTGAATTGGAAACGTAAATTTTTTAGCAACTGATGCTTCCTTAAAAAATTCTTTACAGGGGTTATATATAGATGCTCAATTACCCGTATGGATGCGGTTACATATGTATATATGATGTCTCTAATTATCAATATATCGACCTAGTCTTTTGAACAAATAAAATATTTCGAATTGCTTAAAGGTAATAAACAGATATTTTTCGGGTTTTTATATGAATTTCCTCGGTTGAAAATCCGCGGTAAAGCGATCCATATGAAAAAAATCAAATAGTATATAAAAATTAACTGATAGTTTTCTTTTTAGATTCTAAGCATTGTTGGCAAGAACAACCCAGAAAATAGCATGGATCCAGTTACACCCTACTCGGCAGACATTTGCCAGTATATGAATTCAACACATTCTGATGCGCTAACATATCTGGCCGCATATCATGGAGATGTGGACTCCACCTCAATTAAGTTGGAATCGGTAGATTCCCGCGGATTCGTACTTAAATTGTGGATTCCTGGAGCAGCTGTAAAAAGAATCAAAATTGAATTCAAGAAACCTGTAACGGACCAAAATCAAGTAAATATTATTCCATGTGCTTGCAATCCTTTTGTTTTTTATTCCATGTATGAATTGGTACAATAGGCAACTATCATGCTTCAACAAATGGCTCAAGATTCTCGTAATGCTATTGGGCACTCTTCCACCTGGTTCGAGATGCCCAAGGCAATTCCTTCACTCTTAATTTCTGCCTCAATAGGACTTTTGATATATTCCGGCTATGTTGCAAACAAAGTTCCATCTTTTCTCGTTGCTTTGCTCGGCGATCGCGCAACTGTAGAGACCATGCGTAGGGTGGTTAAATTGGTTGCCACAATTCATCTGTTGGAATCTATTGCTGTATTTATTGTGTGTATGCGACGAAGATACACTTGGCTGACAACGTTTAAATGGGTTCTATTTAGCTTCATTGTTGGGGCTCCGTGCTCATTAACTGTATTTAAAGGCCCTTCAAGGGCACTGAAAACTAAGAAGCAGTGAATGGAAATAGTTTGTTGTACATGGATGTATATTTCAATTTGAATACCGATTTCACACCCAAAATTGGATAACTACAGTAGTTGTTAGGGGTTCGAAGAGAACATTTCCTCTTCCAAAGACTATATTCACTATTATTATGTGTAAGCCATCTTCGGCCATATTTTTGAATTTATGCTAGGCCTATTTTTGGCTGCATTCAGAGGCTTAAAACTAGCCTCGAGATTCATAGTCGAAGTTTCAGCCCGTCGGCCGAATCAAAGGCCAAACCAAGATGGTCTTGCGGCTATTTTCTGTCATTGCAGGTTTAAGATGGGCGAAAACCAGAGCGAATAAGTGGCAGGATTCAAATGGGGGGTTTTAAGTGATGCTGTTGTTCCACCACCCCCTCTCCTCCAATTATGTCTTAAATTTGCAGCCCCATCTTTATAAAGGATCTCACCTCTTCTCCCTCCCGCAACAGATTGTCAAACTACTATTTCCTACTTCTTGTTCCTCATTCCAACGCTTTTCTTCCCCATATTCCTCTTCTTATTCTTCCTTTCACTTTCCCCCCTTTTCTTTGCCGTTCGCTTTCTTTGTTTTATTCCTCTTTCTTCATTTTTGTATCATTATTTATTTCGTTATACAAACCTTTTGTTCAAAATTTATATACTTTGGATTGACTTTTCGGTATCTTTTGGATTTATTGTCTTTTGTATTTGTAAAAAGGATATCCTAGTGTTTTTTTTTGGCTGAAATTAGGAAACTAGCTCCTCTCATTTAATTCCTCCTTTAGTTATTTCTTTTCATCATAATGAGTCAGATGTCTTCGGTTATGATCTCCACTTTACCAGCCCAATCTCACCCGCCTAACCAGCTCCTTAAGCAAATGGTTCACGCTCAGCCTCTTCGCCAAAATCAACTTGCTGAGAAGCATATGGGCAGCCAAAGAAAAGGTAGCAAGCACAATCGGAACAGCAATCCTCCAGAGAATGTTCTCTCCACATCTCCACATCAACATCGGCAAAAGTTCCCTTCTCCTCCGCCTAATCGCAATCAACACGCCAATGATCGACATTTCCAACAGCAACTTAAACCAACTCGCAGATCCCAACCTTCTGGAAAGAATATCCCGCGACTTCAGCGCAGACGAGAATTGAAAGCTCTTGCTGCCGAGGCTGAAGCATTGGGCGACCCTGAACAACAACACGCAGATATGATGTTTGGTGCTGGAAGTCCTCCACGTCGTGCTCCTTTGTTTGATCTTATTTATTCGGATTCTCACGCTACCCTTTCACCTCCCTCGTCTACTGAAGTCTCTCCGCGTGGGTATCCTCGGAATGTCCAACCAAACCAGAGAAGAGCGAGCGTGACCAAGAATGAAATTGCACCTGCCTTTCCTTCTCCGAATACAACACCCCAACGTACTCCTTCCCAACCGACTTCTCAGTTATATGCAGGACCAACCTTCCATAATTCGCCCGCACCTTCTGCACTTCCTGTTCCCACATTCAATGGCCGATCGCCCACTTTGGATGCTCTTTCAACTCCAGATATATCTCCTCTTAAGAAGCATCATGTTACAAAAGGAGATGATGATACCCTGTTTCACCTCGATGAGCAAGAATACAACAGTAATCCCGATGATGTTGACTTTGTTCACGCCGATAATCGAGATGAAATGCTACGCGCTAAATCTCGTCAATTGATGAACTTGCTGGTTGCTGCAGGTTCGAACTCTACCTGCACTCCTGCGAGGAACGTGCCAGTGCGAATGGTAACCGCTCACGATATACGTCTTTCACCTCAGCCTGATGAGTATCGACTTATTGAAATGAGCTCCATGTTAATGAATATGCTAAAAATCGAAAGCAATTAGAGTGAAGACCTTTTTTTTTCAATGTATCTTGCCACTTATTCACCTCCCACACCTTAACTCTTGTATTTTATTTTCTGCTGTTTCGGCAGAATTTTTCCAATCATTTATTCCCTCTTTATTAATGTACAATCATCTTCACTTATTCTCTTCCATTTTATCCTGAGAATACTCTGCCATTACTTTCATTTTTCTCCAAACCTTCATTTTCTCGTATTTAATATATAAATACGCTCATTATGCTTTCTGCCCGTGCCCTATATTCTTTATTGTAACTTTAAATTCACAACGCCGATGAACTACATTAACAGAAATTCGGACCAAACAGCTCTTTACTATTATCACCTTTTAGTTTTTGGCAAATTCTTTAACTACATTTTGCAAAATTCAATAGCATATTTTATAACTATTTCAGCTAGCATATCCTGGTCCTTTGGCTGAGTTATGCAATGATCTCCATCTATTACCAGAGTTTCCCTTACTAACTCTGAACCACATGCCTCTCTGATTCTATTTAGTACGACTTGTTTGTCTACATAGCTGGGCACACATTCGTCATCTCTAGAATGGAGCAATATCATGGGGTATTGCAAATTCTTGAAAAGCTCTCTCATCTGCACCAACGAAAGATCGGATGAAAAAAAGTCATCTGCTCCTCTATCACGCAAACACTTCTAAATCCACATTATATAGCTCACTCTAAGAAGATTAGTTACCCAATTCCATACAAGGAGTAATATCGTTCCGCGGTTATTGGGGTATTATCAACAATACGTGGCATTAGCTCACTACCTTTGTCTTCGGCAATCATGCTCTTCGCTTGCTCAACCCACTCAGGAAGCTGTTCTGAATTTGAAAGAAAATATTCTCTATCTGATACTGGCCCTTGGAGAACAAGACCTTTGAGGATAGAAGAATTGACCCGTTTCGATAAGACAATACAATCTTGACAACCTATGTACATTCAGTATCGTCTTAATATATTATTTTTAGGATCGTTTAGGAACCTTAAGAAAATTTACCAGTTGAATGGCCTAAAATAATTACATTCTGTTTTCCTTTCTTCTCCAAGAAATTAAGTGCTTCGCTTATTTCTTCCACATCTTTTTCAAGTGAAGAAATTCCGTACCCCAAATAGGAACTTGATAACAGCAACTGAACAAGGGAAAAATTAACCTGTTTAAGATGCTTGTAAAGTGTAGGAAGATATGGGACAGCGTTGAAGCCATCTCCCAATCCTATAATTTTATAGAAAGCATAGTTGGTGAATTTAGGTTTTAGAAAAATATAGGGCTAACATACCTCCGATAAATAGCAGTACATTAGCCGAAGGCGGAGATGTTTCAAAAAGCGTAAGTCGCTTTTCGGGTAAGTATGTCGAGATTTTTCCTTCGAATTCCATTAAAATAATATAGCTTAAACTTGCCTTTACGAATACCTTGTTATTCCCTGCGCCACCATTAAAAATTACAATTATTCGGCCTAGAATCAGATATATATGGTTTATGTCACATTAAATATTCTTTCGAATAAAGAAGATAGATAGCACAGAGCGAAAAGATCATCGGACTATACAAGAGAACAACCTTGGTTAATATGATTTTAATATATTCTAATCTATTTTCTCGCCATAATATCATTTGCCACTATTGACCAAGTTGGTGTGGCTTTTATTTGATGGAAATGTCGAGAAAATCTTTGCCAATTTATTTTCCGCAAAACAACACTAATAAGTTGTTTCGATTTTGTTCGATTCAACCCATTTTTAAGCGCTGATACTTCACCCTGCTGCTTTGCATTAGATTCTACTCAAGATGACAATGACGAACTGGAAGAACGTGAACAACTGGTTGAGTATACTCTTGGGATAATATTAAGTAAATTATAATGACTAACGATTGTTCTTATTTTATTCAATATTTTCACTTTGCCCATATGTTTTGTTCTTTTCGAAAAGGCACTGGTAAGTTAGCTATCCGTTAACTAAGATTCAGGTATGATTTTAGATTGAAATATTTGGATGAGATAGGACTGGTAAAAACTGCATCACATGGGCAAAAGATTATATCAATCGTCAGCTCGTAGGTCTTGAGGCAGCGACGCCCGATGGTCATGTTATTCGCACTAATCGAGTGGATGTTGATGGGGATGTGGATCTTAATCAGCGCAAAGGGAAACTTATAACTATCTATGATGTTGCAATTACAATTTCTTGGGCCGGCGAAAATGTGAATGGAAAGATTAAACTTCCCGAGTTTATGCATGACACCGAGATGGATGAACTAGAGGTACGCTCGCTAAATAGTCGATATTGCTTGTAGCAACACCCTGATATAAATATTTTATATCTAGGTTGAAGTTACTTGTGAAGACGAGACAGCAGCCAAAGAGCCGTTTAAAGAATTAGCACGCACCCAGCTTCTTGACCAGATTAAGCAAAGACTCGGCGGCTTTGCACAGGCTCTCGTCGAAGAAAACACTAAAGACGTTATGATTGATCCTAGTGAGTTCCAAAAAAAAGCTGTCACGACCTCTAACAAGGATGGAGGCGGTGTAAACAAAAACACGGAGGAGAAAAAGGAGGTACCCCGTGGTAAAATAATCAATACGACCACTTATACGGAAGATTTGGATTTCCAAACATCTGCTCATGAAATGTATGAGACGTTGCTGGATGAACACCGAGTGCGTGCATGGTCGCGTGGGAACGCTAAAGTTGAGCGCAAAGTTGGAGGTGAGATCCGCCTCTTTGATGGCAATGTGACAGGAGAGATTCTCGAATTGGTAGGCAAGCTTTGCTGAACATACTTCCGGAAGGGATTTTAATCTATTTCGTATACGTCATTAACAGGTTCCCGACAAGAAAATTATCCAGAAATGGCGCATGAGCACTTGGCCTGCCGACCATTTCTCTACTGTATATATAACCTTTGATCAAGCAAGCGATCACCTCACTCTTCACGTCCGGCAGGAAGGTGTGCCTGTTGGAGAGGATGATGTTCTGCGACGAAATTGGCACGGCTATTATTGGAATTCAATCAAGGGAACGTTTGGATTTGGAGCGGTTTTCTAATATCTTTTGGAACGCTTTTATCTTATTTAGAAATGTAATAAAGAGTTGACCTAGAATGGCTAATAAATTTGTTTCATCACGAATCTGTGATTTAGGGGCGGTGGCGGCGGCGGTAGTGGAAGATATTTAAATTGCTGTTCATCTGATCTCGCTACACAAGTTAA
Organism: Calcarisporiella thermophila; assembly: GCF_041956535.1. Lineage (NCBI taxonomy): Eukaryota > Fungi > Calcarisporiellomycota > Calcarisporiellomycetes > Calcarisporiellales > Calcarisporiellaceae > Calcarisporiella > Calcarisporiella thermophila. Next base: position 625,046 of record NW_027192202.1, read on the forward strand.
AAATGATTCTGAATACCTGGATCCACCACTGAACTAAAAAATATTTTACTATCTTGAACGTTATTGAAAATAGTATCGAACGGATGACTTAAAAGTGTAGTCAATATATCCCATTGTCAAATAAAATGCACTAATCTAATAGATTCTAGTTCGAGAAACAATTTCTAACATATAAGCCAACGCCATTGCCAATCCTCGAAATTAATTTTTTCTGTTTTTAGTTCAAAGTTTATACCAGCTTTAACTCCAGTTATTTTATGCTATGAGTTCTGAAACAGCATCACTTCCGCTTTATTCACTATTGAATCTGGTTGAGGCTCATCACCCATTTGTCTCGGGTCCATTCTTTCGTCTTTCCCCTTCTCCTATTCCTCTCCATTCATCTATAGTATCGTCTCCACTCTCTTTATCTCTTAATGATTTAATTACTTATTCTTCCATGGGAGAATTCATTTCCTTTCCTTAAATCATACCTCGAATTCTTGAATTTGCCTCCGTCAGATTATAATACCATTCTCAATTCTGCACTCATATAATTTCCTGTAAGAGTTTAAGACAACTACCACTTGAAATCATCTATGCCTGTCACTTCCAATTCCGTGTTTGCTCGCAGTGAGGTTCTGTATAGTGCGCAGGCTCGCATTATTAGGGAGAAACGACACCGGGTTCGTTGCAGCAACAGACATAGATTTCATTCCCATCACAATCGTCGCCATGATATAAGAAGCAAGTGCAAGCATAGGGGAAAGCACAAGCATCGCAAACATCACAAGGCGAAGAATGGAGGAAAGCATAAAGAACATACGCATAAAGGCAAACAAAACGAGGAAAGCTTCAAAATCGAAAAAGATGATGGTGATGCCAGGAGTTTTGGTGGCAAAGCCGACGGGTCTACCTACGAACAAGAGCTTCCAACTTCGGGCGTTCCAGGCTCTTTGGGGCAAACCAATGAATCTGCTGGTATTTCATCGTCGTCTACTACATCTATGTCCGATATTGTTGACAATCCGCCGTCGACTCAACCTTCGACTGACCTTAGAAGATTGCCCGTCATAACCCCAACTACTTCAAATAGTGGAGATGCCAACAATAATATCGGACAAGTGGGACAGTATGCCGTTCCTACGACAAAAATCGATTTCCCAGCGCAATCCCGTGATGCCATCCCTGGCCTTCTCACATCAAATGCTAATTCGCAACTAGCAGCATCTGACACTGGAATGAACGCTGGAAAAGTCGCCGGAGTTTCTATTGCATGTGTTGCTGGTGTCGCCCTTCTAGCTGGTCTATTTTTATGGCGGCGAACTAAGAATACAGTTCGTCGACTACAGCCGACAGACATTGGGCGGCCAGTTCCAATGGGAAACTCGGGTGATGCAAGTGCAATCATACACGCGTATGCTCCAGAACAGTACCAACAATTACCGAATAGTCCATATGCTCGTGCGCCATCATTCATGTACACCCCGCCTGTTGACATCTTCCAACACAAGCCGTACAAGTTAGAATTAAATCTTCCATCAAACAGTCCCCTCATAGCAGCTACCTCCTCCTCCACCGTTGGGAATTTACTCTTGGCAAATGATAGAATAGATACAGGCCCATCTACTGGCGCATCTACTCAACATTCTGGGAAACTCCGTTTCAAGGAACCAACAGTCGATCGCCCTATTTCTGATGGAAGTGAAATGCGCGTCAGCACATGTACCAGTGTCTCAGACCCTTATAGAATATCTTCGAACCTTGATGGGCCAGTTGTAAGCGTTACAGCTCCTGACGGGAGCGTGAGTAGGCCATTAACGGAGCGATTCGAGGGCGAGGAAGATGTAGTGGTCGTGTTCCCCGTGCCACCACATGGGTATAATAAATAACTCATAATAATTGAATGATTTTCAATATTTTTATATTGGAAATTAGAGCATATTAATCTTTATTAAATCTTATATCTATCTATCTATCTATCTATCTATCCTTTTTCACTTATATGTACCCGGATTTAGTAACTGTTCAATTTTATCTCTAGTCGATCTTCTAGCACAAATAAATACCATTTATTATGATGCCGGTGTTACATGGGTGATTGAGAAGTGTGGATTTAAGGATCGTATCTTTATCCATTTACTATCTCAAGGCTTCTACAATATCTGATGTAGAACACGCTTTTGCAGTAGTGGTGGTTAGCAATCCATACTTACCAATCTCCCACATAACACAGGTAGTATTATAATATGTGCTAACATTCGAGTCGCTCAACATAAATACTCAGCTAACTATATTTTAAGACAGTTTTATTTCCAAATAAATCACACCGTGTTTTATGGATTGTATATAAAGCAAAAGAAAAAAAGAATAAAATAAAGTGGGGAAGATTTTCTAAAGCATCAAAATATCGAGAGTCTCAGTCCAGGTCGTATATTTAAGCAGAGGCCTGGGCGGGGGCGGCATCTGTTGCTACACGCTGTTGAAATGCAGCCATTCTTGCTTCAAGTTCCGGTCGAAAATGGTTAATCAAACCCTTCGCAGGCCACCAAGCGGCATCAGCCAATGCACAAATAGTATGGCCCTCCATCTGAATTCCAATCTCACGCATCATATCAATTTCTCGCGGCTGAGCTCTACCGGTCTCAAAGCGGTCCATGATGTTTGCGAGCCATTTGGAACCCTCACGACAGGGAGTGCATTGCCCACAGGATTCATGTGCGTAGAATTTGGAAAGTCGAGAAATAGCGGCCACTACATCTGTAGACTTGTCCATCACTATCACCGCAGCAGTGCCCAAACCTGAGCCTACATCCCTCAAGGCATCAAAATCCATCAGAACGTCATCACAGACACTCTTGGGGATCAGAGGAACAGAAGAACCACCGGGAATAATTGCCAAAAGATTATCCCATCCACCGCGCACACCACCACAATGGCGTTCGATAAGTTCACGTAAAGGAATTGACATTTCTTCTTCGACAGTGCAAGGTTTGTTTACATGGCCAGAGATAGCAAAGAGTTTCGTGCCCGTATTGCGGGGACGTCCAAGTCCAGCAAACCACTTTCCTCCTCGACGGCAAATTGTTGGAGCCACAGCTACGGTTTCGACGTTAGTCACTGTTGACGGGCACCCGAATAATCCAACATCGGCAGGGAACGGTGGCTTCAATCGAGGTTTACCCTGTTTACCCTCAAGAGATTCGATGAGGGCAGTTTCCTCGCCGCAAATGTAAGCACCAGCACCACGATGAATATATACGTCAAAATCGTATCCGGTACCGCACGCGTTCTTGCCAATCAATCCCGCCTCATAAGCTTCATTGATTGCGATTTGAAGGGTAGAGGCTTCGTTGTAAAACTCACCACGGATATAAATGTAGGCTTACGTAATATATTTTATAAATTAAAAGAATAAAACGACTGAATATAGTATTTTAAAAATATATACCAGCATTGGCGTTCATTGCACGTCCCGCAATCAAACAGCCTTCAATTAATTTATGCGGGTCTTTGCGCATAATCTCACGATCTTTGCATGTTCCTGGTTCGCCTTCATCAGCATTAATGACCAAATAACGAGGACTAAAGCCAGAAGGCGTGTAAATGTGTATTGGGTATGTGTTAGTTTGAGAAAACCATCTAAGAGAAGAGAATTCTCACCGGCCATCCGGAGGTTTATTCATGAAACTCCATTTCAAGCCTGAAGGGAAGCCAGCGCCACCACGCCCGCGCAATCCCGAATCCTTCATTTCTTGAATAATCCATTCATGGCCCTTAAGAACAATCTCTTTCGTCTTGTACCAGTCACCACGCTTTAAAGCTCCCTTAAGACGAAAGGAATCGCCCTCACCGTAAAGATTTGTAAAGATGCGATCCTCATCCGAAAGATTGCCATACGTGCGCGTAGCTTCGGTGGCATAGGAGCGAACTGCCGCCGGCGCAAGGATGCGCGAAAGACAGTTGCCTAGATTTCATCAAAATTCAAATTTAGAGGTGAACAGTAGATCTCGTAAAATTTATAACAGTAATGCTCTATATTAAGAGATAGGTTAATTGATCGAATCCATACCTTGCCTTAACAACGTCGTCCTCAACATTACTGTTCTGAACGAAGCAAGAAATGTAAATGCAGAGCGAAGGAATCGATTGTTTTCGACGAACAATGATTTGATTTTGACCGGGCTATGTTTGTGCTGATGTCACAGATTGACGTAATAATTGGTGTTTAACGCTTGATTCCATCATAAATGCTCTTATGCCAATCGGTATAAAAAAATTATAGGAAAACTCTCTATATTTTAAATATATATTCTTTAATACTTCAGAGAGTGTATCATTTTGTGTATTGAAGAGATGGGCATAAATCAAATATACAGGGATCTTAGGCTCAAATATATTAGGAAAGGTGATATAGCATTCTACTATATGCTTCAAATATGTCTACAATTGATATCTAAGCAGGAAGCAGCTCAGTTTCTTCTTTCTCCTTCTTATCAGCTT